>NW_021848537.1:2428668-2449928 GCF_003651465.1 Formica exsecta
AATTTATATTAAATTATATTAAAAACCATAGATCGCGCGGTTTCTTATGGAATAAATGATAATTAAGGCGTTTGTAAATCTTAACAGAATATGGCTGAGAATTTAAAACCAAAGAATGACGAGAACGAGCGAAAAGAAAATCTCGAGCAGATGGATTCGGAATTTTGGCATATTCCAAAAAAGGAGGAGGAGACGGATCTGCAGAAGGTAATTTTGTTCTATATTTTCGCGACGTAATTGGTTTGATTATAAAAATAAAATTAATTTAATTTAATATATATAAGAAAATGTGACATTTTTTTCAGAGAGTACCTCAAAAGAGTACCTCTATTCTCAAAATTATTAATTATTTCACGATTTAAATATCAACACTTTTAGAAAGTATAATTAAAATTAGATTGAATTGGTTTAATTATTATTCTCTGCATTATAATTACGATTTAAGTGGAAAATGTACAAGAAAAATATGAATCTTAAAAAGATATTGACACAAATAATGATTAATAAAATGAAATAAAATTTATAAAAATGTTTAGGTGAAGGATAAATTAATGGCGCAAATGGCGGCGGCTTACTCGATGCAGAAGATGCGCAAGGTGCTGAACGAGCTCCTAAAAACCATCCTGGCTCAGAAAGAGGCGCAAAGGATGCAGAAGGAGAATAATCAGACGTCGAATTTCCGCGAGAATAGCAACGCAAACAGTAACAGCGGCAACGGTGGTAAAACGGATGATAAACGGAGCGCTATCAATAATAATGTAGACGATGGCGAATGTAAGTATGCGAGAAAAGATTAGAGAATCATACAAAAAATTATGTAAATTATACAGAAAAATCTCCAGATTTAACTCTAACAATAATAGCAAAATAACAGAACGTCACATGTTTTATCACGATTTGTTAAATTAAAATTTTCACAAAGACTTTTTCTGCGAGCCTATCCAATCTTTTTAAATTTCTGTCTCCTATAATTTTATTATCTATAATTTAATGAATCTGTTTGAACAACAGCTATATATAGATTATATGATATACAATTGTGTGGATTATATAGTCATCGAGGAACCTAAAAGCTGCCCGGAATTAGAAGCCATTGAATGGCGATGCCGAAACGTGGACAATCTCGCCGGCGATACATCTCGGATGCTTTACGTGCCCTGCGTGAAGCTGCAGATCTGTAAAGCTTGCGTACGTCCATTCAATCTATATCTTTTCATTACACAGATTTGTGATCCAATCAATACAATAATACAATTTTGGAAAATTATATATAAATCAATCTATAATAGCTTAAAATTTCATAAAACACGTGAAAAGCATCCTTTAAATCCATAATTCCAAACTTGTCTTCAAATATTTTTTTAAAATATAATAAAAAATATATATTTTTTACATCAAAATATTCTTAGAATCTCTCCCTAATATTCAGGTACTTTTTTCTAATATTTTACACAGAAAGATATTCCCTGTTGTAACGAGCGCTTTATTATCGTTGCACTAGGTGCAGGACGAGGAAATGGCGACGCTGCTACCCTGCGCCGTCAATTACGCGCTGGAGACCCGCAAGGTATGCGACGCGTTGGACTCCAGGGAAGGACAATTATCGAGCCGGTTGACGGCGGCGACGTCCGAGACCCGCTACGCCGAGCGACAATCGTGCGCGAACGCCGCGGTGCTCCTGTCACAGCTGCAGCCGCCGGCGACCGCGGCCGCCAAGTGTCGCGCGGATTCCTGCATACGGCGTTATCACGCGCGATACCGGTACTTCCGCGCGCCGCCGATGATGTACGAGGCACCGAGTCGCCGTCCTCACCACACGGGCGCCCTCGACGCGTTGCAGCAAACCATGTCCGAGCGATAAGAACGAGACCACGTGGGTGAAGGCTCCGGTTCTGCGCCGGTGATATTACGGTCCGACCGCCAATTGTCCGGATATCCGAACGATTCATTTCCCCCTGAAACCTAATCTCAACGAGATCTGAATACGAAGATCCGTCATGATTTTTATCAAGACTCTGTTGTTGTTATATATACATATTTATATTGTTTGACAATTGTGATTTTTAAGTTTATTTTTTTCGTTCACCCTGAGAATGTTTCGTCCGGATAATCGGCGGCTCACCGTAACAGGATGTTCGCATAATAAAGGATAAATCGAGAAATTAACCCTCAGCGGATATCGCGAATTTTATTATAAGTTTCTGTAATCTCTAATGAGCCTCCATTTAGAGAAAAAATTATTCAAAAGAGTCTTATAAAGGACTGATTTTGATCATATCATCTTGTATGTGTGCGTGCAGTATGTAATATGAATGTATGCGTCAGACTTTTTTTGCTGTAATGTTTCTTTTTTAATTAGTAGAGTCTCTGAGAGATCCCGCGGTATCCGCTGAGGGTTAATGGGCTGGCACACGAAAGGTTGTTCTCGAATCGAAATAAACTGGATCAGGATAACTAGCGGGAATTATATCGTTTGTCGGAAGAAAAATCGGAGGAAGAAAAATATAATTTGAATATCCGTTTTCTTTCGATTCGAGACCGCGAATTCAGATTTCGAACAAATACGACTCGACTCGATCCAGCTCCTTTTACACACGACGCTCCTTCATACTTGAGTATTATCTGCTTCTATACTGTTATTATATACTTCTTTCTTTTGCTTCTTAACCCTTGAATAATCTCGAAATGCGAAAAATTAAGTAATTAATTTTCTATATCCTATTATATATTCTACTTTCTTCTACTTTAGACATTCTTGTCGTATTGTCGAAAATATTTTTAAAGATAAAGTACAATTTAAAGATAGGACTATATAATAATAGAGAAAAAATTCATTTAAGAAGAGTAAAAGTGTTTGAAATTTCGAAAATTGAAGAGTTTTGAATTTGGAAATAAGTAGGTAATATATTTAATTAACGAGAGACAAAAAAGGCGTTTTATCTATTTGCGAGGTGTGCCATTCGCGCGAACGGTTTTTCAAACCACGACCTCCTTTCTCTTCCGCTGAATTAAACAACGAGATTAATGAATTATAGGGACAATAATGTAACGAGACCCGCAACACAGATCACAATCACGACGACACCGAACATTTTGCGTATATATGTTCAAACGACATTTCTGGACGAGCGCCTCGCAAATGAAATCGGGCGTGAAATCGAATGGAAATACAAGCATATATGTAAATCAACGTTAAGTATCTAAAGAGCAAGAAAACGAAAAAATAAAAAAACATGTCGCCGCGAGCGCGTCTATTTCCTCTAACTTCCGTATATATGTGTAATAAAAATAAAAATAAAAAATAAAAAAAAAATACTCGCGTCGAAAAATTTCAGCGAGGATAAGATTAGCGTCCATTTATTTATATAATAAGTTTTCGCACGCTCTAATATACGCGCCGAGATGAAAGAGAAGGATGGAAAATGTGCGAGGGATGGGGAGAGAGAGGGAGAGAGAGAGAGAGAGAAACGAGAGAGATACTCGACGCAGCTTCCAATGAGTCTATATCTATTTACTGTCTATTATATCAAGCGTTTACGTTATAAACGGCGTTACGGATACACGGTCGATGTGTCAGTCCTATATTCAAAATGTAATAAATATATTTCAACATAAATACCTTCTCGTTATCAATGCGCGACCCGATGACGTCTTCGTCATCATCATCATTGCCGGGGGGACCCGCGGGCTCGGAAACGATCCGCAACGATTCCAGTATCTCCAAACATTGCGGCTTGTAAAGCTTTAATAATTCCAGTTGCATTCTCGCGCAATCAACTGCAACGTAAACGAAATTGAATTTTTGTTCGGCTTAACTCGGTTAATTAAAATCTTTGAGGAAAGGTTTGAGAATATATACTCACTCCTGAGCTTCGACACCTGTTCGAGCCTGATTTTCAGTTCCATCTGCGCTTTATTGATCTGATCGAGCATCTCTTGATGAGGATCCTCCGACATAACTGCAAACTGAAAATTAATTAATTTAATAGGATAGATCTCGCGATTCGCTTCTCGATATTTATGCGAGAAAAAGCTACAGAGAATTTCTCGATTTCTAAAAAACCAACATGGCCGTCTTGCCGCCAACTCGAAAATGCGTGACGTACCGAGGGTTGCGTTCGAAAACCTATCGAGTGTAGTAACATTGATCGACCAATCGGAAAGCTTTGCTTCTCCTGTCGTGATTGGTCAATCAAATGTGACTGTATTCCGCGTAGATTTTTGAACGCAACCTAATCGCTCAATAGTACGTGACGTCACATTGTTTTGGCGGCTATTCTTTCAAAACGTGACGTTAAATGATGGGCAATTTTTTGCCATGTTTAATCGATTCTCAGATAATTATTGGAAAATTATCAGTGCATTATGCTATTTAGATTTTCGAACAATCTGGAAAATTCCATCAAACTGTACTTTCTTCGCAAATTTTGAACCTTAGAATGAATGCCATTGTTTTTTCGGAATAATTAATAAATTAATAATAATGTATTAGAATAATAAATAAATCTATATCATTAATTGATTCAAGTCCTATGCGTACATATGCGGGAAGAAGATGCATCTCGTTCATCATCATTTCCGATGATGGGCCTGCGCGATGACGATTACGAAACGACGGCGACGGTTACGTCATGACGCATCACGTCACATCTCCGTCAGCTGATTATTACCTTGCCTTGTCAAAGCCCGCGCGGTAGCAGTAGTAGCGGGGAAGAGAGGGGAAAGGAAGAGGCAGGAAGAGTAGGGTCCAGACCATGCGGATTCTCGCAACATTCCCGCCGCACTCTTCGGTCGATCATCGGAGCAAGTCAGCCGTTGTAAATCGAATTTCTCATGGTGGCGATCACCACGTGTCGCGCCGCCGCGGTCCTCAGGGCCGTGATACTCGGCGCGCCGGCATCCGGCAAGGGCACCATGTCCACGAGGATCGTCCAGCAATTCGGCGTCACGCACATCTCCAGCGGCGATAGATTGCGTCTCCACGTGTCCACCGGCACCAGTACGTGACGTCAATACTTGCGAAATAATATATACTTGAGTCATTATAATCTCGATAAAATCAGAATTCTTCATTTCTTCCTTTTCTCGCATTCTTATCTCATTTTTGTTATAATTTTATCATTGTTATAATTTTAAAAATACAATCGAATCGACATTTTCGATAAAACGGAACATTTTTCCGTGATTTTATAATTAAATAGATTTTTTTTTAATGCATATATGCGTTGTATTCATCTATTTACAGATCTAGGCAGGGAGGTAAAGAAGTACATGGACAGCGGTAGCTTCGTACCGGATAACACGATGATATCCCTCATCGGCGAGGAGATCCAATCGGTGGCGGATCAGAATTGGTTGCTGGACGGTGAGTGAAGGAAATGACGCTGCCGCATCTTGACTATCGCAGTCAAGGTCGTTTTAAGTTTGTGTGCTGGCTGAGTTTTAAACGTGGATACAAATATCTTGGCATCGGCGCAGGATTCCCGAGGACGCTGACGCAGGCGGAGCGATTGCAGAAGCTGCAGCCGATCAATCTCGTGATAAATCTCGTGGTGCCGACCTTCGTCATACTGGACCGCGTCAAGAGTAGATGGGTGCATTTACCTAGCGGTAGGGTCTACAATATCGGCTTCAACGATCCACGAGTGCCGGTAATCACGCAATAAATATTATCGCCCCTTATACTTTAAGCACGCAGAAAGAGTATAAAACAGTGCAAAACTATATAAGCGACCTAATATTATACTATTACATAATTGCGATTATAACATAATAAGACTTGTATAACGTTTTGACATGATATGAAACAATAGAGTCTTCTATTATGCTATAAAATAGTAGACCTCTATTAATTTATAACATAAACAATGGATAATTGGTTTGACGTTCAATACGCTAAAATCTTTTCGCAGGGCAAGGATGACGTAACGGGCGAGCCGTTGAGTCAGAGAGAGGACGACAAACCGGAAGTCGTGCAGAGGAGGCTGCAAGACTACGCGACGAAGACTGAGCCGGTCGTGCGGTTTTATCGTGAGATTGGAATATTGAAGGACTTTCACGGTAACACTACTGATGAAATGTGGCCGGAAATTAGAAAATGTATAGCACAAAACTTTTGAATTTTAGATCAATTTTTTTTAGATAAATATATTTAAATGTACGCGGATGATCATCTCGAATAGATCCTCCCTCTTTCTCTCTGATCCTTAAATAGGTCTACTTAGATCTGTGTTTAGATCTGTTTGTGGGGCTATATCTTTTTCAATCTATATATAATTTTTACATATTTGAAAATTAGATCCACACGTACACAGATGTAGAAAAAAACAAGATTAGATAGAGTCCGAAAATTATATCTAAGAATATTTCTACATTCTTACATATTAAAAGATTGAGATAAACAGATCTATTTAAACCTATCTGGGATCTCTATCCAATTCGCGAACCGCGCACACGATCTCAAATAATAAGCACTCTTGTCCTGCAATAACACAGAGAGAACGCGTACTATAACGTTGCGCGCAATTTGCTTTCTCATTCACACATACAACAAACGCACACACGCATGAATCACATTACTTGCATATACGCGATATCGTATCGACAATAATAGATGTTTTCGACGCGCAACACCGAGATAATCCAACGAGATCTTATAATAATTCAATATGTTGAACGGCAACGATAGTCATATTGTAACAACTGTACCTAGCGCGCGAGAATTACATATACTATTAGCCAATTATATATATATATAAAAGCAGTAACGAATATACAAAGTGTCCCAGAAGTACTAAATGTTCCTTTAATAAAGGAATTTTTTCCCTTACAGTTAGCAAGAAATTATCGAGACATAATTTTTACGAGTGGTTTAGAAAAACTTTTCGCGATATTTAATGGAATACTTTCGGGACACCCTGTATATGTTTACCGTGTCGTATTAATTTTTAGTTAGACTTTTGCAAAGTGAGCTGAAACAAAGTTGAGTATTGAAATAAACGCGAGCTATGCGTCGGTTATCTTTTTGCGATTATCTTTTTTTATGAATATAGTATGTATTTGCGAGTTAACTTGCTTGGCCAAAGTTCAAGGTATAGTACAAAGTAGTGATTCTAGGATTAATCGCCATGTAATCGCCACACATTTCTCACTTTATTTCCAACGTATATAGCGTTATCGATGTAAGAGAGATATATAACAACGTTCAATATTACGCGTGTACAGCTTTAACAATATAAGTACAATATTCCCATATATATATGTAAATATATATATGTATACAGGGTGAGGCATATCTCTCCAATAGAATACATCTAAATGATTTTTTAACTAGTCTTCTTTTTTATTCTTACTTTTCTATTTTTATATAGAGATTTATTATATATGTTTAGAATTATAGATTTTTTTTTTATTTGTCATCACACTTGAGTATTATCTGCTTCTATACTGTTATTATATACTTCTTTCTTTTGCTTCTTAACCCTTGAATAATCTCGAAATGCGAAAAATTAAGTAATTAATTTTCTATATCCTATTATATATTCTACTTTCTTCTACTTTAGACATTCTTGTCGTATTGTCGAAAATATTTTTAAAGATAAAGTACAATTTAAAGATAGGACTATATAATAATAGAGAAAAAATTCATTTAAGAAGAGTAAAAGTGTTTGAAATTTCGAAAATTTCATTAACATATCGTTAGGTACATACATATTTTTAAATATCGATTCTTTTATTTATAGATATATGTATAAATAGATACAGATGTCAGATCTTTCTTAAACGGATATTTAGGCGTACACTATTAGCTGCTTCACCCTGTATATGCCATGCTCACGTTCCTAACGAATCCTTCGTTATTCCTTTTTCAAGGCAGAAATTACTCAGGACTTCAGTCGTAAAAAAATAAATAAATAAATAAATTAATGCTTTATTATGTTTTTCTTTAAGTAAATCAGACTTGTGAGAACTGTCGCGTTCTCTTATATCCGCGCGGACTTTCGTTTCATATATTTTAGAGAGAATTTAGCAAAAACTTGTTACAAACATATATTCTCTTGATTTAAATTCAATGAAATGCGCGTCTTCGCAAAATTGTTTCAATATTTATGAACGTTTCCGCTTTGTATACACATGCGAAATAAATAAATATGATTGTTACTGAATTATTATGATATTAAGTTATATCAAGTTAATATTACTTATTAATTAATGAATAATAAAACGATCAACGTATTTCGAGATCGTGTATAATCAGATGAGAAAAATTGTGCATTCTCATTGCGCATAATATATACATATTAGATGATCGAAAAAATATACGGTCAGTTTAATCGATTAAGTTGTACTAGAACATCGTCGGGAATAATATCTTGCTCTTTCTTTACTTCTTACCTTGTAAGTAACAATAACTGGTCATTGCGTGAAACTCGAATCTTATCCTCAAACACGCATTGAGATCATGGAGATGCTCTCCGCATGCACTCCGATTTTATCTTTCCGATATAATATTCGACTCACGTTTGTTTCGACGTTTTTTTACATTTGCTACAGAGGAACGAATATATAAAGAATACTGCCGCGAAAAAATGTTGGACGCTTATGAGTAAAGATATTTTCGCGAGAGTATGCTCGATATTCATTTGAATATCACTTGTTTGTTCTTTTTTCCTCCCTTTTTTTATCTTATTGCAGTAACTCGAACTCTTCAGACTCATACAGCTCGTCCTCCGGTGTCTCGTGATTGACGAACGGACTCGTTGACGGCAAGAGACCTTCGACGACCTCGATACCATGCTGGAGATCTTTGCCGCTTCCCTCGCAGAACAGAAACATTGGATAGTTCGTCTTCTGATTCGGTATCACGAACTGTAATATGTTAATCTTGAGACTTCTCTTTCTTTCTTTTCTTATACATAAAATTAAATATAGATTTTATCTTATCTTTCTATTTATCTTACTCTTATAATCGGTTCGATTTGACTTATTTTCTATCTCTAAAATACAATGATTCATAAGTCAAGAAGAGATATCGATCTTATCTTATCCGCAATTAAATTGCGCTTGGAGAATTATATTAAGGTTAAAAATATGTACACTTACTCGTCGAATCGTCTCCATAAAATCGGTGAGCGATTCCCTATTGGGAAAGTAAAAGCCTACGCAACAACTAGGGTCCATCTTCGAGAGCAACATCTTCCTCGGCGATGTGCAGTGGAAGCTTGTCAACGGAAAATCATTTTTCCACACATCTACAGTCTCCTGTATAAATAAATTAACGAATGAGCAAGCGAGTAATACAATATCCAATATATTCTATGATAAAATTTTTGCCGAGCAATTAATAGAATGTAAAGAGAGAAACGTAAATAATATAATTACAGAATGATTCAATGTGATAAATATACGATATATATGAAGCGTAAACTGAATGAGATAAAATAAAGAAAAATGAACCGTTAAGTATAATGAAGAAAAAAGTTTTAAAGATAATCAACTTTAGCGGAAAAAATTGTATGTTTAAGTATCTAAATATTATAAAATAATATTTGTATATATTTTAATTTAAAAGATTGAAAAATCACCTGACAATAATGCGGATCCAGATGAATCAATTTATCATCCTGATAGCCAATGAAATAGAGCGAGTGTCGCGGTCGACCGCCGATTACGCCGATACACGTATCCAATGTTAGTAACGATGTCAGACAGGGCGCGTAGACGGTGTTCAGTTTGTCGGCGCCGAGTCGCAGAGGCACCAACAGCACCAGCGCCTTCCATTTACCATCGGGAGTGCGACAAACACTCTCAACGTCTTGCAAATATACTAGAAAATGTTTAATTTAATCGTTAATTCAGTACAGAATTTTCTATCAAATTTGGCAAAATGCAAAATTTTGAACAAAATTGATGTTTTGCAAAAAGAATGATACATTTTTGTTACATTTTACATACAGTATTTATTGGTTCTAACCTGCACAATCCTGTGCAACGTATACTGCCAATTGGTCGAGTTTACTATCGGGTTGCTTGCTTGCGCATTCCACAGCCTGACTCAAAAGATGCGCGACCGAGGAGGGACCGTACCAGTCGCCCGCACGTTTTCCCGCGGCAGCACCCAGCAGTACGAGTCTATGTATGGAGAACGGAGATTCTGATTGATCGCCAAACCACTTAATAATCATTCGATGATTACGGTCATCCAGCATCTCTTGAAGAGTGTCCATCGGTTGTTCCGATCGCCATCTCCACTCTGGAAGCAGAAAAAAATACTTATTCAGCCATACATAACACAATAGCAGTCAGATTTATGCAAGCAATTTGTTGTACTCATTGAATAAAATCGAAAACTATCGAAAATTACAAAATTGAAAACTTATAATTTTTATTTATAATAATATAATTTAATTGGTTTTTACTTTAATTTATCCTTTTTAAATTATATAAAAAAAGCTATCGTTAATTTTGATAGACTTTTATTTCGTTTTTCCCTATTTACAACAGAAAATAAACTGATAACATGATTATAGGCAAAATTTAAAAGATAACCAAGAGAAATTTTTTGCACCGGTTTGACGAAATAAACTTAAAAAGTAAGAATAATTACCCCGTCCGAGAAAATGGCAGACCAACGCTTGCGCTAGCATCATTTGCCCGCTGCGCAGCATGCAGCCCCAGCCGCAGTCTGTGGTGAAGGTGGAGCCGTTCAGTGTCTGAAATTCTCGTCTATATGTTAACCAGATGCGTGATACAAAATCTCTCTTAAATTCCTCTATCGTATTCTCGAAGTTGGTGGCGTCCATCGCCAAGGAAACCTGACTCCCTGTTCCAACCGGCTCCAGAGCTTCCGACGCCCTCTCCAAGGGATCCTCCGATTTTTTCAGGTAACATTGACCCAGCAACCATACTGGAGATTCTTTAGAGAAGTTTGTCTTTATCTTCACTGTCCAGCCTTTATTACAAAAAGACAATTTTTATATTAGAACTTTTATGTGTGTTATGAGAATTGATATTAAATTAATATTATATAATCTAGTCTATCTCTCTTTATGTTTTATGACACAGAAAAGTTTGAAATATAAAATATTGTCAATTGTCTAATCGAGCATACAAACCATATTTAACATTGTTCCACATGGAGAGCAATTTAGTCTTGACTCTGCTGTCGACCTCCGTAGCGGCCATAGCGTCGTCCAATGGCATCTCGGATGATCCAAAACCACGATCCGAGATAGGAATTTGTATAGCCGGTACACGATCTGGGATCATCCCGGAAAATAGTCCAAAACTGCCGGGACCGAAACCACCTAAGGCACAGCATCCGATATTTAGATATTATTCTGTGTCTGACATCTTTAATGTATTTTGTTAAGATAAAGACATAATACAATAAAAGAACGCATTTTGACTCGTTTTCGTAGACCAGAGATCTTTGATAGTAACATTATAATTTGATCAATAATACTTTACTATATATTATTATTTTATTTACTGTGTTATATCTTTTATATATTATATTTTTCTCTATTAATTATTTTTTAATTTCCCTTAACTTTAAGTTTATCTCTATCTCTATTTTACATATTAATTATATAAATTACTCTCTAATTCTTTTGTTTCTCATCTATATCATTTTTCCTGTGTATCATTTTATTAAAGTTGTTATTTATACTATTCTGTTAACACCTGGCTCATGTTCAAATAATCCAGACTACAAATGGCTCTGCAATTAGTATCTGCCGACTGTTATAACACATAAATCATCAAAGTAAATAAATTAAGAGTTTTGCCTTCCTTGCACTTTTATCTTGTTTGTAAAGTGTTTAGCATGTAACTGTATAGGTAACTGTAACTAGAGTATAGGTGTCAGCGGATTATTTAGCTTACGATAGCACTTTATATGGATTAAATGTCCAAACACACAAAACAATGATAAAAATAGCTAACGTTAACAGGTAAATTTATCTCTTTTTTTAAAAAAAGAATTTGTCTGTTTGTTCCCATTAATTCTATTGCTTGACACAAACGTAATAAATTTTGCAAAGTAATCGTATGATAAATGTTATATAAACATTTAAACAAATGTGTCTTGAAAAGCAACACCACCAAGGACGATCCAAATTTTCACATAAGACAAGATTCTGTCTTATCGCACGATCATCCTCGTAACGTTTATTATCTAACTTTGCAGAAGATATAATACCTATACAAGCACATAGCACGCCCTTTGCGTCGCGTTAAACTTTTGCATCCAGAGTGAAATAAATATACAACAATCGAGACTGTCAAAGGAAAGGAAGGACAGGAAGCTGAAAAAAAATGCAGAAATATCGCGGCTAAAATGTTCAGATCAGTTAAAAGCTGACTTCCAAGATAGAGTAAACAGCGTGACGCTTACTTACCTAACCTCTCCCGCGACGAATGCACCTGTCCGTTCATGTTTGAGGATATATATGTGTTTCTCGAACGGAGGAGTCGCGCGGACGATGCTCCGCGGTATCTCGTCGGCAAAAAGACAGAAGCGAGAAAGGGCGAGCGATATATTACATCTTCCCGACTGACCGACCTGTCGCGCGCGCCGCCGATTGATTCTACGATTTTACGAGACGCCAGCAACAGCAATGTCTGACCGGTCTGACACTTGACACCCCGATCCTCGACGTATTTAGACGCCAAAACTTCCGATTGGTTCCGCCATTCTCGGTCAAAAGAATCTCAGCCAATCGGCAACAAGTTAGCTAGGGTGCAGAGTTTGACTCGAAAGTGTCCCATCTAGGTCAAACGGCGACGTCAAGGGGCGCGCGCATGCGCGTCGTTGTATGGCGCGCGGTGCAGCTGGTCGCGCATGCGCATCGGTTGTATGACGCGCGGTGCAACGGTCGCGCGCGACGCGTATCCCGAGTGGTTTCGAACGCGATCTTGAGAAATTACGGGCGGAAGCGATGAGTGCGACGTGTCGAAGATTACGAGAAACGATCGATTCTTCATCGTTTCGAGGAACCTGGAGGAACCCGGCGAGAGGAACATCGTCGTCTCCGTCGTCGCGTCGCGTCGAATTCAAAGAGTCCCCACCATGGCGGATCGCGGTTGATAATCGTCGACAACGAATGCGATGCATCGAAACTAGTCGATCAAAGGTACTCTCTTCGTTTTAAACGCAGTTTTAAAACGAGCTACTCTTACTTTGAGAGACGCAAAAAGTTTAATTGAGTTTATTTGTTATCACAATACATGATGTTGGTCTTTTTATTTATTCTACATGTAAATAATGATCTGCGATGAGGACACTTGAAATAGCTTGAAATATTATTTTGAATATTAGAATGATAATAGAAAGAGAGAGAGAGAGAGGGGGAGAGAGGGGGGGAGGGAGAGAGAATTTTATGGCAAATAATCACATTTATATATTCTATAAAATAATAATTTCTGCACAAAATATTCTCTCTCTCTTCCTCCCTTTCTTTCTCTCTTTCTAAACACATTATTCCTTAAATATATGTATTATATAAGTGTAGAAATATAATGTGATAATTTATATATACTATAAAAACCTATGATATGTGATTATGTACACTCCGGAAAACTGAGATATTATTTTTGATATAATGTCTCGTATCTCACTTTGCACGCAATAATATAATTAAAAGAAAAATATCAACATGTTTTAGAATATATGAAATAATCAATATTTTTAATATCTCAATATATATATCGGAACCGCATTTTTTTTGCGACGTTCCGTATTTACGTTTGAAATAAATTCTCGCGACGCAATCATGCGATTCTGTTTGCCTACATTTGTTCCTATCTAAATTATTATTTTTTTCTTATCAGAGCGAGACATACAATGAGGATGCGACTTCGACGTTATCTTATCGGTCAACACACGCATGGACGACTTATTGGCATCTCAAGGCAAATTTGAGAAAATGAGTCAAGGTACCTGGTATGTTGCTATTTGCAACCTTTCTCTCTTAGGGAAAAGAAATTCGTTGGAGAAAAACTCGTTCGAAGAAACCAATGTCGTGCGATCGTGCGATATCTCCTACTCGCTTTTATAGAAACGAAAATCAATAACAAGATCGTCCCATTTATTCGACCCACGTTCTCGCATCTCTCTCTATTCAATTCCATCTCGTTCTAAAAAGATAATCAGATGTATCGGAAGTATAAAAATCTACTGTTAGACGCTCACGATTCAACTCCACGTGCGCGAGGATCAATGATCCCGAAACAAAGGAGCACGATTGAGATATCGTGATGTAACTTCTCATAGCTAATTCGAAGTTAGAATAAATGCCAGTTTTAGCTTCAAAATAAAAATTTCTCTAAAATGTAAATTTCTTCGTCTGTTTGTGATTCTCTTTATTTAAGGTAAAGTATATGTGAAGAATAATCTCGCGATTAATTGGATATAAAAGAGAATTGCGTTTTGGCAGTTTAGAATTAATCGATACAAACGTTTATAATGGATTTTATTTCGCGGAATAAACGACGACGACATTCGCAATAATTATACACGGCGAGAAGAGCGATTAATAATCAACGCCTAATATTGATCAATTTTACGGTACAGATTAAGAACGATATCGCGATGTAGGTCGACGGCTTAATTAACGGGCGCATTTTTATTTTCGTTGAATCGATGACTGTTTTCGCGACAAATCGGAATTTTCCGATCTCGATTAAATCCCAGAAAGGGCAATATCGATGCTCGGCACGTATCGCGTGTTTCAGACATGAAAACATATTGCTGTAACAGTTAAACGGATTTCAAGTAAAACATTTAATATAGTAAATTTATAATAAAATATAATTTACAGAGCGTTAATAATAAAGTATAAAAATAATCGATATTAGAATATAAAAAATAGGTCCTTCTCTTCTCTCTTGTATAAAAAGCAATGCGAGTAAAATTATTCCTTTAAAAACTTGTATAATAAATTTTTATGAATTTTCTTTATCGATATTCTTAGTATCGAAAGCTCTTAATAGAATTAATGACGCTTGATGGAAATCATAATCTTAACAGGAAACAGATACGCGAGGAAACGAAATTGAATCATCATCGATTACGCGAATCGCGCTCGAGTACAAATCAATGTTTCATCCGAGGATAATAATAATAATCATCGCAGTTTTTAAGTCACGCGATAATGATTGTTTGTCTTTGATTGTGCAAATCTATTGCGTGAACCTGTGTGATAGCGAATATACTTATTTCGGGGAATACAAAAAGTACGATTGTCTAAAATTAAAATTCATCTGAGAACTAACACACACACACGATACGCGAGAAAAAGTCATTCTTCTTTCTTGATATCCCACGTTGCAACGCTTATCCTAATTACGGCGCGCGCCGTCGATATTTTCTCGCGACCTAATTCCGGTTGCGGCTAAAAGTATTATATTTGTACGTGACGTATCGGTAAGGAACATGTAACACGATAAGTTACACGATTGTACGTCGCCTAAGAATAGGAACCTATTCATTCTCTTTCTTCTCTCTCCTCTCTCCTCTCTTTCTCTCTCTCTCTCTCTCTCTCTCTCTCTCCGGGATTTCGTAATAAAATAGGAAAATCTGGATATGATGAAGAGATTTGCGTAACAGAGCTTCGCGATATGCATTTTCTTCGCATCCATATTAAGTGAAATAGCTTCGTGCCCCGAGCGAAGAGAGCTTTTCATGCCAGAGCACTCTCTCTCTTTCTCTCTCTCTCTCTTTCTCTATTTCTATGTGTCCATTGTCGTATTTGCCACGGCGTTCCATTTCCTACCGTCAATCTTCCTACGTATAATCCCTCGCGAGCCCCGATTCGCATTTCGTAACAGAGGCTCCTCGCAATAGCCTCGAAATCTCGACACATTAAATACTCTAATACGGATAATATTCCCAAAAAGATACGATCTCTGATTTTCAGTAGAAATGTATAAACTTGTTCGAAATTGTCTCAATTGAATCTATCTGGCAGGATTTAAGTTGAATCGAAATACCTAATGTCTCTGAAAACATATAATTTTTGAAAAAATATAAACTAATAAGCAGATTCTGAAATTTTTCACGTGCTATAAATTTTAGAACTTTTCACGTACGATATACAATGAATTGGAAAATCACAATAATAGTGGAAAATCGAATATAAATTTTATGTGTGTGAAAAATTTGTCAATATAACATTTTAACGAAAACTTATAATAAAGAATGAAGAATTGATTTAAAATTTATTAAATGTATTAGAAAAGCTATCAATTCATCAAAACATTAATTGTTTAATGAAATTTTAATTCAAAGTTCGATTAAAAAAGATATATATTCGTTAAAACTAAAAATTTATAAAAATAATAAAAAATTTACATCGAGTTGAAAGAATCTGTCAATAAAATAAAAATTTTGAAAGAATTTTAATTAATAGTTTAATTATAAAGACATACAATATTAGAAAGTAGAGATCCGTAATAAGTAATTAAAAAGTCAAGATTCCCGATTTGTTAAGGAGATTCTATCAAGAAAGCTTTCGTAGGATTTAAAAGGATTTTAATTCGAGATTTAATTACAACAATTTGTAACGCGGAATCGACAGGACTTACAATAAGAAATGAAAAATCGACTCTAAATACGCGTTCAAAAATCCGTCGAATAAATTTTAAAGTCATGAGACGCTCTGGATATTTTATATAACGCGATTCATAATCGAGTCTTCCACTCGATAACGCGAAATGAAAGATATGAATTTACACATAACGTCTCATGCATCCAAATATTTAGCAGGGAATTTCAAAATATGCGAAAAGTCGCGTGCGTGGAAGACGCATCGCGTAGATCGCGCGTCCCATTGCTATATTGACATTTTCATTATCTGTTTTACGTATTTGCGCGCGTACGATACCATCGATATATGCCATACGTATACATATATACGTAACACGTATGCCTATACATATATATTTCCACCGTGAAAAGAGAAAACTCAGCAAGCAGAGCGAGCAGGTAGCCTACGAGCGCGATATTAAGCCCGGATCAATAAAATGACTTATCCCTATTGCTGGACTTTGTGCAGCATGACGTTTCTATTTGCAGCACGCAATGATCCGACGACGGAGAGAGATATGAGATCGCGGGTCGAAATTTCAAGTTTCGGCTATTTACATAAAAGAATATAAAAATTCCAAAAGTATAATATCTTTATATACGAAGACTCTGAGAAGATACGACTAAATTCGAGATTTCTTAAAAATCCATAAGTTACTTGATTTATCAATTTTCGTTATTCTAGAAACTTGTAGATTTTTCGAAAATTAAAAAAATTGTTTTGAGCTTTTAATTCTCGAAAATCAGAAAATTTTATTTACACTTAATCCAATTATTTCTTTCTTAAAGTGAGTTTAATTCGTCAGAAAAAACTTATAATTTTAATCGTTATATAATTTAAAAAAAAAAAACTACAGGGAGTCCCGACATATTCGTTGAAAAGAAATCAATTTAAAATTGGCTAACATAAGACATATATCAGCGCAATGACAATAAATTCTGTTGCTTTCAAAAGATTTTGTATAACTTATATATTTGTACATTGTTGAATTATTTGCATAAAATTTAAAAAACTCAAGCATAATGGATGTAATGTAAAATTAAAGATTCATTTATACGATATCAAAGCACATAATACAGCTATTTTGTATATCTTTCGTAAGAAGAGAGCGATGATTGATTTGATTTGTAAATTTGATTTTGTCTCTTTTCTTCGCTCTCTCTAGCTTTCTAAGCAACGAGATTGTGTCTGCTTCTTTTTCTCTCGTGAATATCTATCTCTTTTGGGACACAATACCATACTCTTTAATCGACCGTAGCCGCGCGCGTGATGATACTTGACACCGTCATGTCAAAATTCAATTTTCCCTCCGACGAGCGTGTTATCAACAAAGACCAGAGAAATTCTCACGTTCGCGTTTCGAGCTCAGAGTCGGGTAACGCATTCAGTATGTGTTTCAAGTAAGTTTACCACCCTTCGCTTCAAGGAAGAGAGAGAGAGAGAAAGACTGCAAAAGGAGGCAAAAGGAAAAATCTTAACGACGTCGTCTACGACGCGACGCCGAGAAACGCTCTTCACCTCGGCTCTTGTCCCTAGGCGGATGACGACTCGAGGAAAGGGAACGAGTGGAAAAAGGGCGGCTCGAGAGGTCGACACGTGCCTTTTGCTCCGGAAAATTTCACTCGAGGGAGAGCGTTCCGCGTTCGCTTCGCCGCGGGGTTTGCGGACTCGGAAAATTAAGGGCGGCAAAAAAAAAAAGAAAAAAAGATTGCATAAAGGGGGGAGAATTATACGTACGGCACTGTCGGCGAGAGACGGGATAAGAGAGAGGGTGGCGGCGGCTCGAGAAGGGGGTGGTGGCCCGCTCGTTCCGGCCCGTTCGGCCAGTCGTGCTGTGACGGCTGCGATCGCGCGACGTCACCCCCGCTCACGCGTTATCTTTCGCTTCCCTACGACTTCCGGAAAACACGGGGGGAATTTCCAGACTTCCAATCGTCCACGGGAGAAACGACAGAGACTCTCGCGCCCCCCGGAAGTAGCGTTCCCCGTTAAACGGAATCGATCGTCGATCGAGGAAGGGTTGGGAGGGAACGGGATTAAAAGCGAGACGTGCAAGGGTGTCTCCGGGTTACATCGAGCCGCTTAAAACCATCTTCTCTCTCTCTCTCTCTCTCTCTCTCTCTTTCTCTATCTCGCATTCGCGAATCCAAGAGTTTTCGCAGGACTCTCGTAACATTCGCGAGATTCTGAGAAATAATTCGCGAGGAGCTTTCCCCTGTCTTTTCGACGTACGGGGTAATAAGAAGTGCGTCTCTCTCTCTTTCTTTGTGACCGGAAAATTCGCGAGATTCCGTGGAACGATCTGTCAAATCGCGAAAAGCGTCACAAGATCGCGGGATTCAAAATGATGAAAAGAAAGTGTCGATTCTCGTTGATCCTCGCTTGACGTTCCAAGTAATCGCGGAGGGCGGGAAAACGCAATAACGAGAGACTCGAGACTTTTCACTTGCTCCGTCGTACCGGGATTTACGAAAGGATAAGAGAGTGGCGATAAAAATCTTCCCGATTTCCATTCGACTGGCGGGATTTTCGGGGGCGACTCGCGGAGAAAGTAAAAGACGAAACGAACGAGAGGGAAAGTCGAAGGGAAGGACGTGCCGCGTCGAGACAGCACGAGCGAGGATTCGTTGTTTCTCGCCCTTGTCGAAAATCGATCGCGCCTGATTAACGCGCGACATCCAAGTCGAAAACGAAACTCGTGACGATCCGACTTCGATTTGTGTCTTTGAAATTTCAACGATCGTATCGCCGAGAGCGGCGCATGACGCGAAACAATCGATAGGACGATTCGCGACGTGGAAGGTATACGAAAAAGATCGATTTGTTTACGAAAATTGCTCTTCAATCAAGAGTGCAAATAATATACTTCAAAATCCCGTTCTCTCTTGGATCGCTGGACTTCGAATGGACCGATTAGCATCTTGTCATAATGAACTTCACCGAGGTGCGGCAATTATCGGTAGGAATACCAAGCGTTAACATTATCAAATTACAAAGAAGTTATTAAGGAGAGTTGTTAGGCAAAAATGAAATTTTTAAAATTATTATTCCAGAAAATAATATTATACATTTTTCGAACTATTTTTTTAATTATAAATTCTCTATTTTATATGTTTTTTATAATATAAAATATAAAAAAACTGCAAATATATTTCATGAAAAAAATTATCAAGTTATTAAAAAATTTACATATTTTTTAAATTCTTTATAAACGTGTGATATTTAAATATTTATACTGAATAAATATCACGCGATAGAACGATTTATTATTCATTTATTCATTTTTTTAAAGATAGAAATTTAATTATTAGGGTAAAGTATATTAGCGTAAAAAGGAAAAAAGCTTATATATATTAGCTTCTACTCTTTCTTTTGCTATAAATCTTGATCGCCAAGTTTTTTCCACGTTTTTATGGAAAGATGATTAGCGCGAGACTTATATAAAAGTCTCATAAAATCATAAAATGTTAAATTGAATTTTTCCATTAATTTTCTTTTCATTAAATATACAGTATTTCCCAAACAAATCACGCATCTTTCAATCTACGATTCTTATTATTAATAAGGGGATTCGAGAGGAAATAGATTTCACATAGTGTACAAAAATTATACATCTTAAAGAGGGGAAAGCGCACACACTCGTCGCTTCTCACTTTAAATATCGCCAATTGACATTAATTCCTGCTTTCCTCGCGTAATAAGATAGTCGAATGAGATAAAACGTCGATTTGATTTCTTCCGCATTTTCGCGATTTGTCTAACGTCAAAGATGCTCGTCGATTAGCGACGATGCAAAACCGGAAGCAATCTCGGTGCGCGCCTACTCCCTTCGCGCCCCATCCCCTCATTCCCTTCCCCTACTTCCACGTTATTTCCACGCAGTTATTCCTCGAAAAGGGGACTTTTCTCTCCGCGCGCGCGTGCATGCTTCATCGTCAAGTCAAATCATGGAACGATCATGGGATTATGGAGGCAATTTCGAATACGATTCGCGATATTACGTGTGTTTACATAATTGCGCCCTCATATTTGCGAGCCATTTCCATGCGGTTATACCCCGAGAAACGAAGGGAGATCCCCTCCCCCGTTTCCCCCCTTCTTCCCATTTCCCTGGGTCCACGTCTCGTTGTCAGATCGAATCCCGTTGTAGGATTATCGAGGCGATCCTCGATAGGATTCGCGATATTACGTGTGTTTACATATTCGTGTCGTCGCATCTGCGAGCTATTTCCGCGCGGTTACGTCCCGAAAGGGAAAGAAGGGGGGGAGGGGGGAGGGGAGAATTTCCGCCGTCCGTTCCGTCGAACGCGATTACGAGATTACGAGGCAATCTCGATATATACGTTTTCGCGTTATATTAGAGTGTATTCATATAGGAATATCCGCGCCCTTGCCCTTGCCCGATCCACCCACCCCCTTCCTCGTCCTTTACTCTCGTCGATACACTCGATGCCCAGACCTCCCCTCTCGCCGATTGCATCGGGATGCATGTAGGGCGTGCGCGCATTAGCAGTTTCCTAGGCAATCATAGGCCGGAAGTTGTCGGCGAAATTATTAGTCCGAAAAGCGGATACGCAAAGGAGAGAGAAGCCGACGTTCTCCCGCTCGCACGGAAGTCACCTCCATCGACGTCGTCGATGATTTCCCTCGACGAGAGAGATATATATATAT
>NW_021848537.1:2449971-2461721 GCF_003651465.1 Formica exsecta
TATATATATATATCGTTTTCAATTCCTATCCCGGAAAGTTTGCGTTATCCCCTTGATCGATGTACCCGATATAATTTTACATACACGAGACTAGTTGTAATATAACGGCATGCGTATAAGTAGATCGAGAGATCTAATCTACCGAATCTTTTCGAATTTTGCAGGATTCTCGAGAATTATTTCTTCGCACGATCCCTACGTTCGACTTCCCTGATCCTGAGTCCACGAGTGCGGGGAATGAAGATCGAGAGCAGCGAAGCGATCGCGCAACCTCGTTGTTCAACCTTCGAGACTTCGTCACTTTGAAATTCAAAATAATATTACGTCGATACGCCGGGGCAGTCTTGACTTTAAAGCCCGACCACGACCATCGCCACCGAGCTCGTTAAGCTCTCATCTCGGTGAAATTAAATCCGTTTAACGAGTCGGAAATTTACTATTTGAAAAAAGACACGAAGCTGAAAGTGCGGTACGCTCGATAAGGGCAAAGAGAATATCTATAAGAGAAGAAATCGTGTATGTCTTAATAGGAACAAAAAAAAATAGCACTTATATAAAAAAAGAAAAAGAGGAAAAGAGTCATTTGTTTCAATAACGACGAAAGGAATATTTTATAGAAAAAAAAAAGAATCGTGAATCTCTTAATAAAAACGGAAAAAATAACTCGTAGAGGAGGAACGAGAAAAAGAAGAAGACTCGAAAATTCAAGGGAATCCTAACTCGAAAAGAGAACCTGGTTCAAAGGTCCCAACACGAAGACCGACAACGACGCCGAATGATTGTTCCGGAACATAAGTCTTCCGATATTCGCCCGCCTCGATTCCGGAATCGTTTATCGGAACAACAGGCATCCGAGGATAATCGCATCGGATGTAAAGCTTAAAGTTCCTCTTTAAGAGAATCTTAGGGAGGATTTGTGTACCGCGGCTCTTCTCTAACCGGCGTTTGACGAGTGAAAAACGAAGAAACTTGGCAAGAATTCGAGAAATAATATGTATAGGACATAAGAGGAATTCCCGCAGAGAGGAAGCGAAAGTGATCGTTAAAGGGAATCGACGTTGATTCTCCCGGGACTATCAGCTTGCGGGAAGGGATGCGGAAAAGTGCGTGTCACCCGAGAAAAGGTCAAAAAGCAGAAGTTCGCTGTCGGTGCGCGTATACCCGGAATCGATGGCGAGGAATCCGGCCTCTTTCCGCGGCGCGAATCGACGATGCGTTAATGGACCATCGAGGATCCTATCTGCAGGGAATACGGTAAGTACAGAGTAGGGAGTACCTGTCTCGAGAAATAAATTTTTAGGATTTTAATTGCGCCATAATTTGGCCGTAATCGGCGCGAGGATTCAACTCGTTAGTAAGGAATTATACAGGAGAGATTCGATCATTCGATCGATGCGAAACGTAAGAATCCACTCTCGGGCAAAGACGAGCGAAGGATCGAAAGCTGTTTCATCTCCGAAATAGGTGCTTGGTTCGAGATAAGAGACTCACCTTGACAGATGTAACGGGCGAGGTGGATCGAAGATCCTAGATTCCGACGAAGCGAGGACTGTCAAGGGCAGCGTGACACAGGCAGACCACAGCCGGCGGTTAAGATGCGCGAGCGCGTGCCTTGGCCGTTGCTGCTCCTGACCTTGTCGCTGCAGCGGTTATCGACGGTGTCGTTGATGCAATCGAGGATGCACAGCGAGGCGGTGCTGATACCCGGCGACATCGTCCTGGGAGGACTGTTCCCGGTACACGAGAAGGGCGGCGGCACCGCGTGCGGGCCCAACATCTACCATCGGGGCGTCCAACGTCTCGAGGCGATGCTCTTCGCCGTCGATCAGATCAATCAGCAGGAGCAGGTGCTGCCGGGCGTCACGCTGGGGGTGCACATCCTCGATACGTGCGGCCGTGACACGTACGCGCTCAATCAGAGCCTGCACTTCGTCAGGGCTTCCCTGTCCAACATCGACATCAGCGTGCTAGAGTGCGCAGACCGGTCGACGCCCAGGGTAAAAAAAACTGCCAGCGCGGGGCCCATCTTCGGGGTGATCGGTGGTTCCTACAGTTCGGTATCGCTGCAGGTGGCGAATCTGCTCAGACTCTTTCACATCCCTCAAATATCGCCGGCTTCCACGGCCAAGGCGCTCAGCGACAAGACCAGGTAGATCTTTCCCTTTAAAGTTAAACGCTCAATAGAATTATTATAGTATTTATAATATTTACTTACAGTACTTTTATTCGTAAATATTACATTGATTAAAAAAAAGACTCGTCGTGTCTGTTGAATAAAGTTACGTAGAAATATACATACAAAATTTTCCCATCGAAAAATATAATTTTTCTTTCTCTCAGTATTCTTTCTTGAAAATTCAAATTAGTAATTTTATATAAAACAGAATTTAATAAAGAATGATAAAATGTAATAAACATGATAAAAATGATGAAACAATTTTTGCACCAACGGACATAAATAATTTTCAGACTATAATTGTGAAGGAGCATAATTAATTATATATTAATTATATAAATTTGTATTCGCGTGGATTGTATTATTGAAATGCGTATTTTGTGAATTTCTATTTCACGACTCTGTGTTTGAAAGACCTTTTTTCAAATTCATATTTTCTGAGTAAACTCTAACTTTTTCAGAAAAATTTATAAATTGATAAAACTCTACATATGAATTAAATATAAAATTATTAAAAATGGAGAGATAACGTTTTACGAGCTGACAAAATACTTACATTAAATGTTTAAATCTCCAATTCTCTGGAAACACGAATTCAAGAGCTATGCTCTGGAAGTAAACTCTTCAATTATTGGCTCTAACAATCGTTGATTCATCGAGTAAGATGTTGATTGTAATTAATGTGAACTTTTGACATTTCTATCAAACAGTTTGTAACATTGTTTGCCGACGTCGTGTATGATTGTTAGAAGACTCTTTCGACCCCTGTTTAAACAGTCGTTCTATATGACTTTAACAAGTACATATTTGAAGATACGACAGTTTAAACGTACGACGGGAAAATCGGCCAATATTTAAGAGCTATGAATTTTCATAATTAATCCTCTGGATTATTAATCATTAATTTCTTAGACTAACTGATCTCTTAATTAATTATTAGTCTACAGAATTAATTATTAATGATACAGGATTAAGAAAAATAATTTTTCTTTGATCAAAATAATTTCGTGGGGAAATTATTACTGTCTTTCAAATATAAATATATAATACGTAAATATATACATGTATAAAAATATATAACATGTATATAATAAAATATGAAATAAAAATAATAAATTCCTTAATAATAAAAATCATTCTAATAGTTTCGTGAAAATCCACAATTATTTATCAAACGATCAATCACGAATACCAACCCGAATAAA
Organism: Formica exsecta; assembly: GCF_003651465.1. NCBI lineage: Eukaryota > Metazoa > Arthropoda > Insecta > Hymenoptera > Formicidae > Formica > Formica exsecta. Next base: position 2,453,353 of record NW_021848537.1, read on the forward strand.
AATCAGTTCTCAATGTGTCGCGTTCACTGGTGATTCCTCAGGTTCGATTACTTCGCGAGAACGGTACCGCCGGACACCTTCCAGTCGATCGCCCTGGTGGACGTGGTGAAGAGCGCCAACTGGTCGTACGTCTCCACCGTTTATTCGGAGGGCAGCTACGGCGAATACGGTATCGAGGTGTTCACGCGCGAGGCGACGGAACGGAACGTCTGCATTGCGGCGGCCCTCAAGGTGCCCAGCGCTGCGGATGACAAGGTGTACGACGACATCATCCAACGTTTGAGCAAGAAGCCGAACGCCCGCGCGATCGTCCTCTTTACTCGGGCGGAGGATGCTCGCGGTATTCTCGAAGCCGCGAAACGATTGAACCTCAGCCAGCCGTTCCAGGTCAGAGATGTGGGAGAAAAGCTCTCCCGGAGAATCCCCGTTTGGTAACACGAAACCTCCCTTCCTCGCACGTTTTTATTTATATTTCCCCACACATTTTTTGATGAAATTTTTATTTAAAAAACAAGATACGGGATTCCGTAACATTATCTTCTCTCCTAAACAATGATAAACTACGAATATCTCTGTAGTGGTTGGCCAGCGACGGCTGGGGCCGACAGAGCAAATTGGTCGAGGGCCTCGAGGAAGAGGCCGAGGGCGCCATCACCGTCGAGCTACAATCGGAGAACATCCCCGACTTCGACGAGTACATGGAGTCGCGCACCCCCTACAACAATCGGCGAAATCCGTGGTTCGGAGAATACTGGGAGGAGGTATTCAGCTGCAAGCTGGGGAGGAACACGATGGCCATGGAGCGTTCTGGCCAACTGGTGGGATGGAGGGCCGCCAATTCCGGCAATCAGAGCATTGCCCCGTGCTCGCCTAAACTGAGACTCACGGCGGCGAGCGGCTACGAGCAGGAATCCAAAGTGCAATTCGTCGTGGACGCGGTGTACGCGTTCGCCCTGGCGCTTCATAATCTGCGCCGCGATCTCTGCCGGGACCGCAAGGAGGGCCTGTGCCCGTCGATGGCCACCTACGACCGCGGAGCGTTCTATAGGAATTATCTGTTGAACGTGTCCTTTATAGGTGAGTCCGATGAAACGGCGCCGCATAAAACGACGGAATAATCGGGAACGCGACGCGACGCGCCATTTGTTCGCCTCCTTTGTCCGCCGCCTTTTTCCGCTCTCGTTCTTCTTATCATCCTCCGTTGAGAATGCTAAAAGAATGCCGGAAGGAAAGAATGCTAAGGAAATGTTTGAAGGAATAGCGTTGGATGATATAATTGGTCTTAACGTAAAAAAATTGAATATTTATCTTAAATTTTCATCCTCTGGGATGGGAATAAAAACTTTTCGAAAAGTGAAATAACACAACGGTTAAACTTTTATATCAAGCGTAAAAACAATTGCTTGCTGGATCAATACCCGATTCACATCTCGATTCGCAAAAACTATTACGATTCTATATTCCACGCATATTGTGTTTTCGACGTATTTTTTTTAAAAGTAATTTCTGAATGTTTTGTCAAAGCTTTTTCTTATACATCACATTCCGTGGGCTATTGCCTCTCAGATCGTTAATTCGATTCGAGAACCTAATGCCGTTTCAGGGCTCGTAGCTGAATCCGTTGTTATCACGATCGTTACGATTTTGCAGACAACGCCGGCAGCGAGGTGAAATTTGACGAGCACGGGGACGGTCTGGCGCGATACGAGATCCTCAATTTTCGAAAGGGGACGAACAACAATGGCACGAACGGCTATCACTATCGGGTAAGGCTCATTCCGGAACGCCGTAATCACTGCGACACGCTATTATATCATTCGCCGATGCATAATTGAACAAACTGTCGCTTCTCGACGATAAGTTGAATTGGAACTCCCCGAGGAAGCCGCTTCTCGGCTTCTATAAAGTTTCATTTCCACGTCATCCCTTTCGCAGATGAGACGGAATTTTCTGGTGGTCGAACAATTTTAACTGTTCGAAGTTCAAATTGGTTGGATCCCTCGAGCCTGAAAAATTTATTTCGTTATTTCGAGCCTCTTTTCAAATATAAAATAACGAAAACAAAGTTTTATTTTATTCTGATAGAATGGAGATTTTTAATTCAAACCCACGCTATGGATTTTCAAATTCAAAGCTTTAGACATTGTAAAATTAATATCATCAGAGCTACTATATCGATTTCTCGCATATAATGAAAATAATATAATCTCGATTATTTTAAATATCGCTGTAAATAAATTCTATAGGGACCGATTGTTTTAGAGAGAAAGTTTTTGCTATTAATGTATGCTTTTGTTAAAAAATACCGATATATACGGTATTTAGAAGATGTTCTGGATATCGGTTTTCACATGTCTGCTTTCGGTAATACGCGTGTAAAGTCGGCGCGATCGATGATGCGACGCGGAATCGAATGAAACGAATGCGCAAAGGGGTGGCTCTACCTTTTTAACGAGTAATTAAAGTTGCGCCGTGGCTGTACTTTCGAGAGCCCTGAAAACTTGCGAGAAAACGTTTTCCATGAGGGAAAACCGATGCGAAATTAGATCCTCGAGCTCTAGGACAAGAAAAATATGACGGTGTTTAGAGTAAGAGAGAGAATCGGAAGTAATTAGGCAATAATTTGAGTTTAAAACTAAAAAAGAAAAATCGGACGATGATAAAAAAGTTTAAAAAGTAATTGCACTGAAATTTAATTATAATCTAAAGGATTATATATACGCAAAACAATATATATATATATACAATTTTTTCTTTACTGTTGTAATTATAACAATGAACGACGTAAATTGAATTTTTAAATTGCACAATTTCACGTATAAAATATTCACAAACAGATCTTGGAAATTTTTTATTTAATTTTCTTTCGATAAAATATAATTTTTGTATAAAATATATAAACGCGAAGAAAATGTTTATAAAATGTATTTATTACGTTATTCTATCAAAACGAACGTTTCCACTCATAATTAAAATTAAGCACGACAAAATTTAAATATCTCTCTCTCCCTCTCTCTCTTTTTCATGTGCAATTGACCAAAATTCGACGGAAGATTTGATCAGCTGCCAAATTTCGCGGACGGAATGCGCGATCGGAAAATTTGTGTATTGTGGGCGAGGATCATACGATGACACATCTGTTCTACAGGAGGTGGGCAAATGGTACAATTCCCTGGACATTCGCACGGAGGAGATGGTGTGGGCGCGAGGGACGAAGGACATACCAATCTCCGCGTGCTCTCTGCCCTGCGAGCCAGGTATGATAAAGAAGCAACAGGGTGACACTTGTTGCTGGGTGTGCGACCAGTGCGAGGCGTACGAGTTCGTCTACGACGAGTACACCTGCAAGGACTGCGGCCCGGGCTTCTGGCCGCACCTCGACAAACGAGGCTGCTACCAGCTTCCAATCAAGCATATCAGGTGCGCGCCCCTTCACGCTTTTTTTTTTCTTTACGAAATTTAAATACTTGACATTGTTAGGAGGCGTTATCGATCCTAAAAATACGTGACAAAAGGTTACAAAAATTGGTAATGTAAGAATTTTACTCCGAATAGTATAAAGATTATTTTAAAAAAGAATAGAAATTAATTTAATTTTAAGAACTTTTCTTCCCGATAAAAATTTGGAAAGGAGATTATTTATTTTAATTTTATTTGTTTTAATTTAATCCTTGTGATAAGAAATCGAAAGGTAATTACTTATTATTCATTAATGAAGACATCGACGTTCGCTTTCAGGTGGAGCAGCGCCTTCGCCATCGCCCCCGCGGTAATATCCTGTCTGGGAATCGTGACGACCCTGGCGGTGGCGTGCCTGCTCTTCCAACATCGCGACACTCCGGTAGTTCGTGCCTCCGGACGAGAACTCACCGCGATTCTGCTGGCGGGCGTGCTCGTCTGCTACCTGAACACCTTCCTGCTACTCGCCACGCCGACTACGGCGACCTGCGTCCTGCAGCGCTTCGGCGTCGGCGTCAGCTTCAGCGCCGTGTACGGCGCTCTGCTCACCAAGACCAACAGGATCGCCAGGATCTTCGATTCGGCCTCGCGGTCCGCCGTCAGACCGCGATACATCAGTCCGACGTCCCAAGTTTGCATCGCGGCCGCGCTGATCGCCTTTCAGGTAAGTGGATCCCGATCTTGATAGGATAAAGTTCCCATTTCGAACCGAGCGCTCGTTTGAGAGAAATATCTGTATCTTGTCTCGCTATCGAGATACTGTAGTCAATTTCTCTTTTGTTAATGTTTATTTATTCATTTAACATTTATTTATTCATTTAACATTTATACATTTTGCAACCACACGAGATTTTCGTAATGCGTAGCAGCAAATTAAATAAACACGCGATTGTTAATTAAAACGAATGACGCAATGGTTGTGTAATTGTAAGGCGATTAATTGTTCATAGTTAAATCATCTGCGCAATAGTACATTTAATAAAGACCTAATGAGATTATATATGTTTGTTTATTTATTTATTTACTTAGTGCGTAACACGTGCTGTTCGTATGTTGAATAAAAAGAAATGAAATATGTGATTATTAGCACAATTAATCAATTGATGTAATAAAATCGCATTATAATTATAAGGCAATATTAAATGCAATATTAAAGACAATATCAAATTAATTATCTGTGCAATAATACATATTTATAAAAACTTAATAAAGAAAAAAATATCGAGCCATAAAAAATCTAAAAAATGCAAATTTGCAATTTTGTAAATTCCAATATTTGAGCACAGTTTCCTCGGATTCTTAATAATTTTTAATAAGAAAAGTTTACAAATCCGTAAATAGAATCTTCGCGTGTTTGACACGTATCGAGATGAAAGATATCTCAACATTCGGTTCGAAATAGGCGCTTTACCCTTATCTCGCGCGTTTTTCGGTTTCTCTCGTCCGTCACGAGACACATAGACAGACAGAGATGGCTTTCCCGAGGTGGTGCTCACGCTAATCTGGATGATCATCGAGCCGCCGGGCACCAGGTACTCGTACCCGGATCGCCGCCAGGTGATCCTCAAGTGCAACATCCAGGACATGAGCTTCCTGTTCTCCCAGCTGTACAACGCCCTGCTGATCCTCGTCTCGACCGTGTACGCGGTGAAGACGCGCAGGATACCGGAGAACTTCAACGAGAGCAAGTTCATCGGCTTCACCATGTACACCACGTGTATCATCTGGCTCGCCTTCGTGCCGATTTACTTCGGCACCGGCAACGCCCACGAGACGCAAATCACCACCCTCTGCGTGGCGATCAGCCTGAGCGCCTCCGTCACTCTGGTCTGCCTCTACTCGCCCAAGGTCTACATCATTGTCTTCCAGCCGGAAAAGAATATACGCGGCAAGGTCTACATGGGCAGCACGTTCAAGAAGCAGGGCAGCAGCGCCGGCGCATCGTCTATGACCAAGTGTGAGGGTCTCAAAGATATAATCTCGAATCACGTGATTCCGTACCGAGGGAGGGTTTCTCGTAGATTTTCTTTTTACGACAAAACACAATTTACCACGACCCGCAAATCGATAAAACAAGAAGAAAAAGGCGTTCCTTTTCCTCTCTTATTCTGGAAACACACGCGACAATGCGATCGATCGCATTATCTTTCCGCTACATTCGATATATCGTTTCGTTTGATAACGCGTGAATAATGTGCGCGATAATTATTTATCTAATGGAATAAAAATATGCAAAGTGATATTTTAAAAGAGCATAAATCTATAAATGTCAATTTTTTTCTTTTTAAAAGAGATTCTTGGGAAAAGATAGCGAAGAAATTATGAAGATGTTTTAAAAGGAAGAACGATTACGTTAATTCGTATGAATTTTTTATTCGATTTTAAATAAGCTTCATCTGCGAACTTGATAATCGTCACGCGGGATCACGTGCGTCGCGCGCGATGACGCGTTTTTCTTTTTATCCGTGGCATAATAAGAATAAATATGAAAATAATATTTCTTTTTCAAGAGAGCTAGCTTTAAAGGGGACCTGTAGCACAAATCCAACTTCCCGATTCGCGATACATTCGAAAAATCCGACATATGACATCCGAGCCGACGACGACGAATCGCTTCGTCATCCCATTCGGGGCTTTCATTCGAAAGAAAGTAATCGATACGCGGGAGACGCGACGGCTTGATATTCGATAGCGTAACGGCGGCTCTCTATGGATGTAGCAGCTCCTGGCTGGAATCTGGGCCAATCCTAGCGCGGATTTAGAAGCGCTTTTCGTTTATTAAACGTTTTATTTATAACGCAGAGATCACCAAACATTTTTTTAGAGAACGCGAGTTTCATTTACTTACGTACTTTCCAAACGCCATATCAATCGACTCTCGACGTTTATTATATCCGGGATGCTATAAATCATTTTATTCCTACCGTTGCTTTGTGATTAACAATCGTTGGTTATTACGCGGCAGCGGCTATGCAATCGTGAAAGGGATTATAGGACGAGCGAGCGAGCGAGCGATCGCGCGCGCTAATGGTCGGCTCGGACGATTCTGCCCTAAGCGGTGCTAAATTATTAAGTTAATACCGCTTCACTCTCCTTTGTCCTCTTGTGTAAATTTATAGGTGGATTATTCGAGGAGAATTTGGGAAATTTCGTGCCGTGACACGTGACGGTATTATAAACGAGTATTACGTCTCATATAGCTTGTACTTTGTATGAGACAGCGATTACGTAATAGGTCCTTTTCCTTATCCTGCGAATGAAATGAGAAAGAGACGTGCAAAAACTTAACTTGAAATTTTGTTACCGATATATTAAATTAATATTATATACGTGCTCATGAAATAATGATTAATTTTATGTTATTAATTTAACGTTTCAAGATACCGGACAATTCAAAGGAAGATTACTTATATTACTGAGGATATATAAAGATACTTATATATTAAGTGACATTAATTGTTAAATTTTAATTCAAATCTTAATTTTTTAAACGAGATTTTTGTCCGCCCGGTAACGATTGATTGATGAGAAATAATTTTTTCAATTTTTTTTTTTTATTTTATCGCAGTTGGTTACGCTTCAATGAAGAACCGTGGAAATCCCGAGGGTACCAAGCGCGTCGCGTTCCGTGCACTTAGCCTAATTCCGGTTCGCTCTTCTCACGATTAATGGCTAATGAAATTTTCATTTTGCAGACACAGGTTGCGAGTCGGCGAGCGAGAACGTACCCCTGCAGAGCGCCCTAACCGCGGCGGTGCGGACGTCTGTGGGGGTCACCGAGATCTCGCTAACGTCCAGCACCACCAGCAAAACTAATAACGAGCAAGTGGCGCAATTATAGACCTTTACACACACACACGCACACACATACACGCACACGCGCGCACAGCCTTCGTAATTATGTAAATCATTGAACGCCGAGGCGCGTTCAGAAAGATTAAGATTGATAAGAAATTATACATCCCGACCCGTTGATTCTTAAACTTTAATTTAACTTATTAAAGAGATTAATAATTGAATTAAAATTTAAAAATCGACATTGAAGACGCTGAGCGTCTCGCGTCGCGATTATCATCGTTATCGTTCACATCATTCTATAGTCAATCGAGGATGAGAGAGAAATGTCGAGATTATTGATCGTTACCATGATCGCTGTTGTCGTTATTGTTACTGTTATTGTGCATAAATTAATACGCGCATACACATAGGACATACACATGTACGTGCATTTATCGAGATCAAGCTGATATACCGAGTGATCCACTAATTCTAGTCGAGCACCTCACAATGTATGATTCAATTCTATTGGATTGCGCGAGATATAAATGTAGTTTTTTCGTATCTCGATTTCACTTATTCGTTGATCTATTTATTTGTTTATTTATCCGAGGGAGGACGTTTAACGTTCCCTAAGAGAGCGCCTTTCGATGAGATAATCGTATATACAGCGGACAATAAATAAATGTACTTAAAGCGAATACATTTATCGGACCGACTCCAGTACCGAGTGTATTAATCAAGAATACTATGTTCCCACCCGGTTGTTTCTCAACCTTCTCTTTTCGTACTTATTTTAATAATCGCGACTCACGAAACTGATCAAACGGTGTTTCGGAGAAAATTTCAAATAATTATCTAGAGACATAGCGTTTTCGGAAAAGAATAGATATAATTTATCGTCCCCTGATATATAAGATAAAAATATAATGTTATGTATACATATATCTACTATATCTTTTTCCTCTGCCTTCTTTCTATTAAATTAAAAAATCCTATATAGAATTTTGTTTTAAACGTTTGATCAATTTTGCGAGTAATTGCAAGAGGGGCGTTATTATTGTATTATCGACGATTAAATCGCTCGACTCCCGCGGCTGTCGAAGCCAAAGCGACGTATAAAAAAAAAAAAA
>NW_021848537.1:2463027-2507472 GCF_003651465.1 Formica exsecta
CTCTCATCTCGGTGAAATTAAATCCGTTTAACGAGTCGGAAATTTACTATTTGAAAAAAGACACGAAGCTGAAAGTGCGGTACGCTCGATAAGGGCAAAGAGAATATCTATAAGAGAAGAAATCGTGTATGTCTTAATAGGAACAAAAAAAAATAGCACTTATATAAAAAAAGAAAAAGAGGAAAAGAGTCATTTGTTTCAATAACGACGAAAGGAATATTTTATAGAAAAAAAAAAGAATCGTGAATCTCTTAATAAAAACGGAAAAAATAACTCGTAGAGGAGGAACGAGAAAAAGAAGAAGACTCGAAAATTCAAGGGAATCCTAACTCGAAAAGAGAACCTGGTTCAAAGGTCCCAACACGAAGACCGACAACGACGCCGAATGATTGTTCCGGAACATAAGTCTTCCGATATTCGCCCGCCTCGATTCCGGAATCGTTTATCGGAACAACAGGCATCCGAGGATAATCGCATCGGATGTAAAGCTTAAAGTTCCTCTTTAAGAGAATCTTAGGGAGGATTTGTGTACCGCGGCTCTTCTCTAACCGGCGTTTGACGAGTGAAAAACGAAGAAACTTGGCAAGAATTCGAGAAATAATATGTATAGGACATAAGAGGAATTCCCGCAGAGAGGAAGCGAAAGTGATCGTTAAAGGGAATCGACGTTGATTCTCCCGGGACTATCAGCTTGCGGGAAGGGATGCGGAAAAGTGCGTGTCACCCGAGAAAAGGTCAAAAAGCAGAAGTTCGCTGTCGGTGCGCGTATACCCGGAATCGATGGCGAGGAATCCGGCCTCTTTCCGCGGCGCGAATCGACGATGCGTTAATGGACCATCGAGGATCCTATCTGCAGGGAATACGGTAAGTACAGAGTAGGGAGTACCTGTCTCGAGAAATAAATTTTTAGGATTTTAATTGCGCCATAATTTGGCCGTAATCGGCGCGAGGATTCAACTCGTTAGTAAGGAATTATACAGGAGAGATTCGATCATTCGATCGATGCGAAACGTAAGAATCCACTCTCGGGCAAAGACGAGCGAAGGATCGAAAGCTGTTTCATCTCCGAAATAGGTGCTTGGTTCGAGATAAGAGACTCACCTTGACAGATGTAACGGGCGAGGTGGATCGAAGATCCTAGATTCCGACGAAGCGAGGACTGTCAAGGGCAGCGTGACACAGGCAGACCACAGCCGGCGGTTAAGATGCGCGAGCGCGTGCCTTGGCCGTTGCTGCTCCTGACCTTGTCGCTGCAGCGGTTATCGACGGTGTCGTTGATGCAATCGAGGATGCACAGCGAGGCGGTGCTGATACCCGGCGACATCGTCCTGGGAGGACTGTTCCCGGTACACGAGAAGGGCGGCGGCACCGCGTGCGGGCCCAACATCTACCATCGGGGCGTCCAACGTCTCGAGGCGATGCTCTTCGCCGTCGATCAGATCAATCAGCAGGAGCAGGTGCTGCCGGGCGTCACGCTGGGGGTGCACATCCTCGATACGTGCGGCCGTGACACGTACGCGCTCAATCAGAGCCTGCACTTCGTCAGGGCTTCCCTGTCCAACATCGACATCAGCGTGCTAGAGTGCGCAGACCGGTCGACGCCCAGGGTGAAAAAAACTGCCAGCGCGGGGCCCATCTTCGGGGTGATCGGTGGTTCCTACAGCTCGGTATCGCTGCAGGTGGCGAATCTGCTCAGGCTCTTTCACATCCCTCAAATATCGCCGGCTTCCACGGCCAAGGCGCTCAGCGACAAGACCAGGTAGATCTTTCCCTTTAAAGTTAAACGCTCAATAGAATTATTATAGTATTTATAATATTTACTTACAGTACTTTTATTCGTAAATATTACATTGATTAAAAAAAAGACTCGTCGTGTCTGTTGAATAAAGTTACGTAGAAATATACATACAAAATTTTCCCATCGAAAAATATAATTTTTCTTTCTCTCAGTATTCTTTCTTGAAAATTCAAATTAGTAATTTTATATAAAACAGAATTTAATAAAGAATGATAAAATGTAATAAACATGATAAAAATGATGAAACAATTTTTGCACCAACGGACATAAATAATTTTCAGACTATAATTGTGAAGGAGCATAATTAATTATATATTAATTATATAAATTTGTATTCGCGTGGATTGTATTATTGAAATGCGTATTTTGTGAATTTCTATTTCACGACTCTGTGTTTGAAAGACCTTTTTTCAAATTCATATTTTCTGAGTAAACTCTAACTTTTTCAGAAAAATTTATAAATTGATAAAACTCTACATATGAATTAAATATAAAATTATTAAAAATGGAGAGATAACGTTTTACGAGCTGACAAAATACTTACATTAAATGTTTAAATCTCCAATTCTCTGGAAACACGAATTCAAGAGCTATGCTCTGGAAGTAAACTCTTCAATTATTGGCTCTAACAATCGTTGATTCATCGAGTAAGATGTTGATTGTAATTAATGTGAACTTTTGACATTTCTATCAAACAGTTTGTAACATTGTTTGCCGACGTCGTGTATGATTGTTAGAAGACTCTTTCGACCCCTGTTTAAACAGTCGTTCTATATGACTTTAACAAGTACATATTTGAAGATACGACAGTTTAAACGTACGACGGGAAAATCGGCCAATATTTAAGAGCTATGAATTTTCATAATTAATCCTCTGGATTATTAATCATTAATTTCTTAGACTAACTGATCTCTTAATTAATTATTAGTCTACAGAATTAATTATTAATGATACAGGATTAAGAAAAATAATTTTTCTTTGATCAAAATAATTTCGTGGGGAAATTATTACTGTCTTTCAAATATAAATATATAATACGTAAATATATACATGTATAAAAATATATAACATGTATATAAAATATGAAATAAAAATAATAAATTCCTTAATAATAAAAATCATTCTAATAGTTTCGTGAAAATCCACAATTATTTATCAAACGATCAATCACGAATACCAACCCGAATAAAAATCAGTTCTCAATGTGTCGCGTTCACTGGTGATTCCTCAGGTTCGATTACTTCGCGAGAACGGTACCGCCGGACACCTTCCAGTCGATCGCCCTGGTGGACGTGGTGAAGAGCGCCAACTGGTCGTACGTCTCCACCGTTTATTCGGAGGGCAGCTACGGCGAATACGGTATCGAGGTGTTCACGCGCGAGGCGACGGAACGGAACGTCTGCATTGCGGCGGCCCTCAAGGTGCCCAGCGCTGCGGATGACAAGGTGTACGACGACATCATCCAACGTTTGAGCAAGAAGCCGAACGCCCGCGCGATCGTCCTCTTTACTCGGGCGGAGGATGCTCGCGGTATTCTCGAAGCCGCGAAACGATTGAACCTCAGCCAGCCGTTCCAGGTCAGAGATGTGGGAGAAAAGCTCTCCCGGAGAATCCCCGTTTGGTAACACGAAACCTCCCTTCCTCGCACGTTTTTATTTATATTTCCCCACACATTTTTTGATGAAATTTTTATTTAAAAAACAAGATACGGGATTCCGTAACATTATCTTCTCTCCTAAACAATGATAAACTACGAATATCTCTGTAGTGGTTGGCCAGCGACGGCTGGGGCCGACAGAGCAAATTGGTCGAGGGCCTCGAGGAAGAGGCCGAGGGCGCCATCACCGTCGAGCTACAATCGGAGAACATCCCCGACTTCGACGAGTACATGGAGTCGCGCACCCCCTACAACAATCGGCGAAATCCGTGGTTCGGAGAATACTGGGAGGAGGTATTCAGCTGCAAGCTGGGGAGGAACACGATGGCCATGGAGCGTTCTGGCCAACTGGTGGGATGGAGGGCCGCCAATTCCGGCAATCAGAGCATTGCCCCGTGCTCGCCTAAACTGAGACTCACGGCGGCGAGCGGCTACGAGCAGGAATCCAAAGTGCAATTCGTCGTGGACGCGGTGTACGCGTTCGCCCTGGCGCTTCATAATCTGCGCCGCGATCTCTGCCGGGACCGCAAGGAGGGCCTGTGCCCGTCGATGGCCACCTACGACCGCGGAGCGTTCTATAGGAATTATCTGTTGAACGTGTCCTTTATAGGTGAGTCCGATGAAACGGCGCCGCATAAAACGACGGAATAATCGGGAACGCGACGCGACGCGCCATTTGTTCGCCTCCTTTGTCCGCCGCCTTTTTCCGCTCTCGTTCTTCTTATCATCCTCCGTTGAGAATGCTAAAAGAATGCCGGAAGGAAAGAATGCTAAGGAAATGTTTGAAGGAATAGCGTTGGATGATATAATTGGTCTTAACGTAAAAAAATTGAATATTTATCTTAAATTTTCATCCTCTGGGATGGGAATAAAAACTTTTCGAAAAGTGAAATAACACAACGGTTAAACTTTTATATCAAGCGTAAAAACAATTGCTTGCTGGATCAATACCCGATTCACATCTCGATTCGCAAAAACTATTACGATTCTATATTCCACGCATATTGTGTTTTCGACGTATTTTTTTTAAAAGTAATTTCTGAATGTTTTGTCAAAGCTTTTTCTTATACATCACATTCCGTGGGCTATTGCCTCTCAGATCGTTAATTCGATTCGAGAACCTAATGCCGTTTCAGGGCTCGTAGCTGAATCCGTTGTTATCACGATCGTTACGATTTTGCAGACAACGCCGGCAGCGAGGTGAAATTTGACGAGCACGGGGACGGTCTGGCGCGATACGAGATCCTCAATTTTCGAAAGGGGACGAACAACAATGGCACGAACGGCTATCACTATCGGGTAAGGCTCATTCCGGAACGCCGTAATCACTGCGACACGCTATTATATCATTCGCCGATGCATAATTGAACAAACTGTCGCTTCTCGACGATAAGTTGAATTGGAACTCCCCGAGGAAGCCGCTTCTCGGCTTCTATAAAGTTTCATTTCCACGTCATCCCTTTCGCAGATGAGACGGAATTTTCTGGTGGTCGAACAATTTTAACTGTTCGAAGTTCAAATTGGTTGGATCCCTCGAGCCTGAAAAATTTATTTCGTTATTTCGAGCCTCTTTTCAAATATAAAATAACGAAAACAAAGTTTTATTTTATTCTGATAGAATGGAGATTTTTAATTCAAACCCACGCTATGGATTTTCAAATTCAAAGCTTTAGACATTGTAAAATTAATATCATCAGAGCTACTATATCGATTTCTCGCATATAATGAAAATAATATAATCTCGATTATTTTAAATATCGCTGTAAATAAATTCTATAGGGACCGATTGTTTTAGAGAGAAAGTTTTTGCTATTAATGTATGCTTTTGTTAAAAAATACCGATATATACGGTATTTAGAAGATGTTCTGGATATCGGTTTTCACATGTCTGCTTTCGGTAATACGCGTGTAAAGTCGGCGCGATCGATGATGCGACGCGGAATCGAATGAAACGAATGCGCAAAGGGGTGGCTCTACCTTTTTAACGAGTAATTAAAGTTGCGCCGTGGCTGTACTTTCGAGAGCCCTGAAAACTTGCGAGAAAACGTTTTCCATGAGGGAAAACCGATGCGAAATTAGATCCTCGAGCTCTAGGACAAGAAAAATATGACGGTGTTTAGAGTAAGAGAGAGAATCGGAAGTAATTAGGCAATAATTTGAGTTTAAAACTAAAAAAGAAAAATCGGACGATGATAAAAAAGTTTAAAAAGTAATTGCACTGAAATTTAATTATAATCTAAAGGATTATATATACGCAAAACAATATATATATATATACAATTTTTTCTTTACTGTTGTAATTATAACAATGAACGACGTAAATTGAATTTTTAAATTGCACAATTTCACGTATAAAATATTCACAAACAGATCTTGGAAATTTTTTATTTAATTTTCTTTCGATAAAATATAATTTTTGTATAAAATATATAAACGCGAAGAAAATGTTTATAAAATGTATTTATTACGTTATTCTATCAAAACGAACGTTTCCACTCATAATTAAAATTAAGCACGACAAAATTTAAATATCTCTCTCTCCCTCTCTCTCTTTTTCATGTGCAATTGACCAAAATTCGACGGAAGATTTGATCAGCTGCCAAATTTCGCGGACGGAATGCGCGATCGGAAAATTTGTGTATTGTGGGCGAGGATCATACGATGACACATCTGTTCTACAGGAGGTGGGCAAATGGTACAATTCCCTGGACATTCGCACGGAGGAGATGGTGTGGGCGCGAGGGACGAAGGACATACCAATCTCCGCGTGCTCTCTGCCCTGCGAGCCAGGTATGATAAAGAAGCAACAGGGTGACACTTGTTGCTGGGTGTGCGACCAGTGCGAGGCGTACGAGTTCGTCTACGACGAGTACACCTGCAAGGACTGCGGCCCGGGCTTCTGGCCGCACCTCGACAAACGAGGCTGCTACCAGCTTCCAATCAAGCATATCAGGTGCGCGCCCCTTCACGCTTTTTTTTTTCTTTACGAAATTTAAATACTTGACATTGTTAGGAGGCGTTATCGATCCTAAAAATACGTGACAAAAGGTTACAAAAATTGGTAATGTAAGAATTTTACTCCGAATAGTATAAAGATTATTTTAAAAAAGAATAGAAATTAATTTAATTTTAAGAACTTTTCTTCCCGATAAAAATTTGGAAAGGAGATTATTTATTTTAATTTTATTTGTTTTAATTTAATCCTTGTGATAAGAAATCGAAAGGTAATTACTTATTATTCATTAATGAAGACATCGACGTTCGCTTTCAGGTGGAGCAGCGCCTTCGCCATCGCCCCCGCGGTAATATCCTGTCTGGGAATCGTGACGACCCTGGCGGTGGCGTGCCTGCTCTTCCAACATCGCGACACTCCGGTAGTTCGTGCCTCCGGACGAGAACTCACCGCGATTCTGCTGGCGGGCGTGCTCGTCTGCTACCTGAACACCTTCCTGCTACTCGCCACGCCGACTACGGCGACCTGCGTCCTGCAGCGCTTCGGCGTCGGCGTCAGCTTCAGCGCCGTGTACGGCGCTCTGCTCACCAAGACCAACAGGATCGCCAGGATCTTCGATTCGGCCTCGCGGTCCGCCGTCAGACCGCGATACATCAGTCCGACGTCCCAAGTTTGCATCGCGGCCGCGCTGATCGCCTTTCAGGTAAGTGGATCCCGATCTTGATAGGATAAAGTTCCCATTTCGAACCGAGCGCTCGTTTGAGAGAAATATCTGTATCTTGTCTCGCTATCGAGATACTGTAGTCAATTTCTCTTTTGTTAATGTTTATTTATTCATTTAACATTTATTTATTCATTTAACATTTATACATTTTGCAACCACACGAGATTTTCGTAATGCGTAGCAGCAAATTAAATAAACACGCGATTGTTAATTAAAACGAATGACGCAATGGTTGTGTAATTGTAAGGCGATTAATTGTTCATAGTTAAATCATCTGCGCAATAGTACATTTAATAAAGACCTAATGAGATTATATATGTTTGTTTATTTATTTATTTACTTAGTGCGTAACACGTGCTGTTCGTATGTTGAATAAAAAGAAATGAAATATGTGATTATTAGCACAATTAATCAATTGATGTAATAAAATCGCATTATAATTATAAGGCAATATTAAATGCAATATTAAAGACAATATCAAATTAATTATCTGTGCAATAATACATATTTATAAAAACTTAATAAAGAAAAAAATATCGAGCCATAAAAAATCTAAAAAATGCAAATTTGCAATTTTGTAAATTCCAATATTTGAGCACAGTTTCCTCGGATTCTTAATAATTTTTAATAAGAAAAGTTTACAAATCCGTAAATAGAATCTTCGCGTGTTTGACACGTATCGAGATGAAAGATATCTCAACATTCGGTTCGAAATAGGCGCTTTACCCTTATCTCGCGCGTTTTTCGGTTTCTCTCGTCCGTCACGAGACACATAGACAGACAGAGATGGCTTTCCCGAGGTGGTGCTCACGCTAATCTGGATGATCATCGAGCCGCCGGGCACCAGGTACTCGTACCCGGATCGCCGCCAGGTGATCCTCAAGTGCAACATCCAGGACATGAGCTTCCTGTTCTCCCAGCTGTACAACGCCCTGCTGATCCTCGTCTCGACCGTGTACGCGGTGAAGACGCGCAGGATACCGGAGAACTTCAACGAGAGCAAGTTCATCGGCTTCACCATGTACACCACGTGTATCATCTGGCTCGCCTTCGTGCCGATTTACTTCGGCACCGGCAACGCCCACGAGACGCAAATCACCACCCTCTGCGTGGCGATCAGCCTGAGCGCCTCCGTCACTCTGGTCTGCCTCTACTCGCCCAAGGTCTACATCATTGTCTTCCAGCCGGAAAAGAATATACGCGGCAAGGTCTACATGGGCAGCACGTTCAAGAAGCAGGGCAGCAGCGCCGGCGCATCGTCTATGACCAAGTGTGAGGGTCTCAAAGATATAATCTCGAATCACGTGATTCCGTACCGAGGGAGGGTTTCTCGTAGATTTTCTTTTTACGACAAAACACAATTTACCACGACCCGCAAATCGATAAAACAAGAAGAAAAAGGCGTTCCTTTTCCTCTCTTATTCTGAAAACACACGCGACAATGCGATCGATCGCATTATCTTTCCGCTACATTCGATATATCGTTTCGTTTGATAACGCGTGAATAATGTGCGCGATAATTATTTATCTAATGGAATAAAAATATGCAAAGTGATATTTTAAAAGAGCATAAATATAATCTCGAATCACGTGATTCCGTACCGAGGGAGGGTTTCTCGTAGATTTTCTTTTTACGACGAAACAATTTACCGCGACCCGCAAATCGATAAAACAAGAAGAAAAAGGCGTTCCTTTTCCTCTCTTATTCTGAAAACACACGCGACAATGCGATCGATCGCATTATCTTTCCGCTACATTCGATATATCGTTTCGTTTGATAACGCGTGAATAATGTGCGCGATAATTATTTATCTAATGGAATAAAAATATGCAAAGTGATATTTTAAAAGAGCATAAATCTATAAATGTCAATTTTTTTCTTTTTAAAAGAGATTCTTGGGAAAAGATAGCGAAGAAATTATGAAGATGTTTTAAAAGGAAGAACGATTACGTTAATTCGTATGAATTTTTTATTCGATTTTAAATAAGCTTCATCTGCGAACTTGATAATCGTCACGCGGGATCACGTGCGTCGCGCGCGATGACGCGTTTTTCTTTTTATCCGTGGCATAATAAGAATAAATATGAAAATAATATTTCTTTTTCAAGAGAGCTAGCTTTAAAGGGGACCTGTAGCACAAATCCAACTTCCCGATTCGCGATACATCCGAAAAATCCGACATATGACATCCGAGCCGACGACGACGAATCGCTTCGTCATCCCATTCGGGGCTTTCATTCGAAAGAAAGTAATCGATACGCGGGAGACGCGACGGCTTGATATTCGATAGCGTAACGGCGGCTCTCTATGGATGTAGCAGCTCCTGGCTGGAATCTGGGCCAATCCTAGCGCGGATTTAGAAGCGCTTTTCGTTTATTAAACGTTTTATTTATAACGCAGAGATCACCAAACATTTTTTTAGAGAACGCGAGTTTCATTTACTTACGTACTTTCCAAACGCCATATCAATCGACTCTCGACGTTTATTATATCCGGGATGCTATAAATCATTTTATTCCTACCGTTGCTTTGTGATTAACAATCGTTGGTTATTACGCGGCAGCGGCTATGCAATCGTGAAAGGGATTATAGGACGAGCGAGCGAGCGAGCGATCGCGCGCGCTAATGGTCGGCTCGGACGATTCTGCCCTAAGCGGTGCTAAATTATTAAGTTAATACCGCTTCACTCTCCTTTGTCCTCTTGTGTAAATTTATAGGTGGATTATTCGAGGAGAATTTGGGAAATTTCGTGCCGTGACACGTGACGGTATTATAAACGAGTATTACGTCTCATATAGCTTGTACTTTGTATGAGACAGCGATTACGTAATAGGTCCTTTTCCTTATCCTGCGAATGAAATGAGAAAGAGACGTGCAAAAACTTAACTTGAAATTTTGTTACCGATATATTAAATTAATATTATATACGTGCTCATGAAATAATGATTAATTTTATGTTATTAATTTAACGTTTCAAGATACCGGACAATTCAAAGGAAGATTACTTATATTACTGAGGATATATAAAGATACTTATATATTAAGTGACATTAATTGTTAAATTTTAATTCAAATCTTAATTTTTTAAACGAGATTTTTGTCCGCCCGGTAACGATTGATTGATGAGAAATAATTTTTTCAATTTTTTTTTTTTATTTTATCGCAGTTGGTTACGCTTCAATGAAGAACCGTGGAAATCCCGAGGGTACCAAGCGCGTCGCGTTCCGTGCACTTAGCCTAATTCCGGTTCGCTCTTCTCACGATTAATGGCTAATGAAATTTTCATTTTGCAGACACAGGTTGCGAGTCGGCGAGCGAGAACGTACCCCTGCAGAGCGCCCTAACCGCGGCGGTGCGGACGTCTGTGGGGGTCACCGAGATCTCGCTAACGTCCAGCACCACCAGCAAAACTAATAACGAGCAAGTGGCGCAATTATAGACCTTTACACACACACACGCACACACATACACGCACACGCGCGCACAGCCTTCGTAATTATGTAAATCATTGAACGCCGAGGCGCGTTCAGAAAGATTAAGATTGATAAGAAATTATACATCCCGACCCGTTGATTCTTAAACTTTAATTTAACTTATTAAAGAGATTAATAATTGAATTAAAATTTAAAAATCGACATTGAAGACGCTGAGCGTCTCGCGTCGCGATTATCATCGTTATCGTTCACATCATTCTATAGTCAATCGAGGATGAGAGAGAAATGTCGAGATTATTGATCGTTACCATGATCGCTGTTGTCGTTATTGTTACTGTTATTGTGCATAAATTAATACGCGCATACACATAGGACATACACATGTACGTGCATTTATCGAGATCAAGCTGATATACCGAGTGATCCACTAATTCTAGTCGAGCACCTCACAATGTATGATTCAATTCTATTGGATTGCGCGAGATATAAATGTAGTTTTTTCGTATCTCGATTTCACTTATTCGTTGATCTATTTATTTGTTTATTTATCCGAGGGAGGACGTTTAACGTTCCCTAAGAGAGCGCCTTTCGATGAGATAATCGTATATACAGCGGACAATAAATAAATGTACTTAAAGCGAATACATTTATCGGACCGACTCCAGTACCGAGTGTATTAATCAAGAATACTATGTTCCCACCCGGTTGTTTCTCAACCTTCTCTTTTCGTACTTATTTTAATAATCGCGACTCACGAAACTGATCAAACGGTGTTTCGGAGAAAATTTCAAATAATTATCTAGAGACATAGCGTTTTCGGAAAAGAATAGATATAATTTATCGTCCCCTGATATATAAGATAAAAATATAATGTTATGTATACATATATCTACTATATCTTTTTCCTCTGCCTTCTTTCTATTAAATTAAAAAATCCTATATAGAATTTTGTTTTAAACGTTTGATCAATTTTGCGAGTAATTGCAAGAGGGGCGTTATTATTGTATTATCGACGATTAAATCGCTCGACTCCCGCGGCTGTCGAAGCCAAAGCGACGTATAAAAAAAAAAAAAAAAAAAAAAAAATATCTTTTCTATTGTAACGAGCGCGCGCGGTGCGAGAGAGACGAAAATCGAACTTGGAAAATAAAACAATTATTGAATGGCGTATCGAGAGCGTGTATCTATTTCCACCTGCTATCCATCTCTGGGGAAAAAATAAAATTAAAAAAAAATAAAAAAAGCATTCGAAATCGCAACATGATAATTCCACGAAATTCAATTTCCCGTGTCCTGTATGCAAAAACAATAAACATTCGCTGCTATTCCGTTATCGTGTAATACAAAATCTAATGAGTAAAATGCAATACAAGTACATGATGTGTAATATAAAAAACAAATAGATATATAAAATCAGTAAAAAATAAATCCATCAAAATGAAAATAGAAATTTCCGCCTCTCGACGCCTATGAGGATTTCCTTTTCCATTATCTACTGCATTCTTTCTCTTTTACAACACAAGAGGGGGCTTTGAATCCTTATCTTTGATAATCATATCCCGAGAAATAGTTCTAATGCTACCATTGACGCTTTTACTACATTTTATATATTTAAGACATCTCTCCGATCAAGTTGTCTCACAATAATTTTATTGACTAATTGTGATATCGAGATCATACGATGCTCGAAATGCGTAAGTGGAATACGTGTCTATCATGAAAATGAACTCGATGTGATTGCGTAATTTCGTCTCGTGAATAAACATGCTTTCTCAGAGCGTGCGAGTGATAACGCACATTCGATAGTTACGAGTATTATACTCCCGCGAGTTATCGCGTGTCTCCTCCTCGACCGGATTGGATAGAGATCAACCGATGGCTCTTTCTTGGCGACTATTGACGGCCGTACGAATGGTAAGTATTCGAGCAAGTTTACGTTTGCCAGGAAAAAAATTCCAGGTGAATAAAAGCGAGGTGGTTCGACGAGATTTAAGCAGTGCCACGTGCCAACGTCAAACGTCAACAAGCCCCACAAGTCGGATTGAACTCTGGCACTCTGCCAATATAATCAGAGACCTCTAAACACAACGAGTCGATTGGCGTTTGGTGCGCGTGCCGATTGTGAAGTAAATAACAGTGATCGTGAAATAAACATCAGAATGCATCTGTTGATTTCATCACGAAAATGAAGAATGAGAATTTCGCTCTTCCATTGAACGATTACTTTTCAATAATAGATGCTTTGATCAATTTAAAATTAATTTTCGAGTTATACATTTAAAAAGCAAATATCTTTTTTCTAACAAAATCATGGCGATCCCCTTCAACCGAGGAGATAATTCGTTTCCAAATTATCTCCAAAGAATCTGTCATTAAGAAATAAGAATAGAATAAAAATATAATAGTATGATGTATAAATAAAAAGGACAATGAAAATATGTTGCTACAAGTAAAATACGTTATCCTCTGTATCTTCGAATCGGTTTACAGCTCCAATTTAATCCGCAGATTATAAATTGTTCTTTTATATTAATATTATTTTACCTTTTAATATCTTTCATCTTATTGCACAATCGTTTTGATTCAAACTATACACACCTGTCCTATAATTTTGCGAAACTCTATAGACCTCGACTTTAAACGTACTTTACTGATAGTGTCGTTCATCACTCAATAAAATTGTTGTTATCTGTTATTATACTCGCCAGCGACGGAACTTCTCTGTTTGCGCAGGCTGAGAGATCACGCGGCCCGATATGCCGTTTCTTGTCGACCAGCATGGTTCGTTCCGGCAAAGTGGTGCCCTTTCAACTGTCAGATATCGGCGAAGGGATTCGGGACGTCACGGTGAAAGAATGGTACATTGTGATAACATTCCATTTTTCTTCCTCTCATACATTTATTCGGATCCGGATGACGATGCGCATACACAACACTCTGTGGAATTTAATACAATATATTAAAAACAAATTTTTTTAAATGTTTTATATTTTCTTTCTCTCTTATAGAAAGAATTATGAAAAATCTAAATTTCAGACACATCAGTTTTATATTTTTACATATAATATCAGAGAAATAATTTCTCCAACTCATTTAACTTTTAATAATTAAATTAATTTACTGCTCGTAATATATTTAATTAGAATAGTATCCATCTCTCTATCTTTCTTCTAAATGGAGTTAATCCAACGATGTGTCACTTAATATCACACGAAATATTCTAGGTTCGTGCAACCGGGTGATCGGGTGAGCCAATTTGATAAGATCTGCGAGGTGCAGAGCGACAAGGCGTCGGTGACGATCACGAGTCGCTACGACGGCTTCATCAAAGCGCTACACTTTAACGTGGACGACGTCGCCTTGGTCGGGGCGGCGTTGTTGGATATCGAGATAGAAGACGATTCAAAGGATGCCGCGAAGGATTCGGAGGGAATTAAAGAGGGCGACAAGGAACAGGCGATTGACGGTTCTGACAGGAAGAAGGATATAGACGAAACGGAATCGCAGGAAAATATTGTGCAGAAGATATTGGCGACTCCGGCGGTGAGGAAAATTGCCATGGAGAGCAACGTAAAGCTGAAAGACGTAGCGGCGACTGGCAAAGATGGTAGGGTGCTCAAGGAGGACGTACTGGCTCATCTGCGGAAGATTTCCGCGACTCCGGAAGTTCGAGCGGAAGTTTCTCCGGGGACGAATGTGACGGGAACGACGGTAGGGTTGAAGGGATATTCAAAACACATGTGGAAAACTATGACGAGGTCCTTGGTAAGTCATCGAGATGCTAAAAATATATATATACACAGATCTTAACTGCACATAAATTTCGTTAAAATGCTATAAATTCAATTAACTTCAATTATTATTTGATGCAAAAAATGTCTATGTCCAATTTCGCCTAGAATTTTTTTTATTAAATTCTATAATTAATAAATTTCCTTCACTTTTTATACAAAAAAGAGTTTTACCTTTTTACGAACTTCTTGCAGAGTATACCTCACTTCGTCTACAGCGACGAGTGCAACGTGAATCGGGTGATTCAGTGCCGAAACGAGGTGAAGGACTCGTTGAAGGACGGGGGTGTCTCTCTGACCCTAATGCCGTTCTTCGTGAAGGCGGCCTCGCGAGCATTGGAGCGCTGTCCCGAGTTGAACGCCTGGCTGAACGAGGAGGATCAGACACTGCGAATCCTGGACAATCACAATATCGGCATCGCTATGGACACCCCGGAGGGCCTGGTGGTGCCCAACATCAAGAACGTGCAGAATCTTAGCGTTCTCGCGATCGCGCGGGAGCTTAACAGACTCCAAGAGCTCGGCAGGAAGTCGTCGATACCGCTTGGCGATTTGGCCGACACGACGTTCTCGTTGTCGAACATAGGTGTGGTAAGTTCGTACACAATTACGTTATAAACGGAGAAATTATTTCGAGGCCTATCAAGGACCATGATCTATGATCCTCGACGGTACCAAAATTGGAATTTAATTATATTGCAGCCAAAGGCTTCATTTTTTTAACTTACATTAATCATATTCTCAGTCGCAATCCAAGTGAATCGATAAAAATGACATAAATAATATAAATCGTGGGAATCCAGGACTCTCGTTAGAAGCTAAAAGTCGAGTTGTATTGTGGCAATAAATCGTATTGATTTAGATCGGTGGAACGTACACGAAGCCGGTGATCCTGCCGCCGCAGGTGATAATTGGCGCGTTCGGAAGGGCGCAAAGGCTGCCGCGATTCGACGATGAGGGAAACGTGGTTCCGGCCCATATAATGTCGGTCAGCTGGTCCGCGGATCATCGTGTTCTCGACGGCGTCACGGTGGCAAAGTTCTCCAACCTGTGGAAGCATTATGTGGAGAATCCGGTGCATTTGCTGATCGGCGCGTGACGAGGAATCTAATCTCGGAGTGCTTAAAAAATCGATGACGCGTTTCTCATTCTTGTAATCTCATTTTACATTAGGATGTTTAAAATGAAAATATAGCTGAAAATAAAAAATAAAAAAACACGTTATAATTTTTTTTACACACTAATACTCCCTCTCTCGCGTATGACTCTTTTGTAAAGCATGAAATTCTTACTATTTTAAGATCGTGGAATAATTGCGAGGATTTTTCAGTTTTCTTAGCAAATTTACTCGAGAGATCGCGAGTATAAGAGAATCGAGCGTACTTTTGTAAAAGTATCACGTCACTTGAACACGATACTTGAGATTCGATCGTAAGAGACTTAAGAGCGTATCGTAAAACTGAAGCTTTTACGACGAGATGCGACATTGCATATGCAACGATCCGATAAAAAGGAGGAGGAGCCATTCTCAGCCACTTTTACAAAATGATTAATGTTGTTACACCGAGATGTTTCTTTATGCGAAATAGCGTCGTAAGATGAATCGCGTTTAAATCACTTTGTACGTAAATATTAATTTATTTATTGCTGCACAACCAACTAGGACTTCTCGTTAAAGATCAGACATCTTCCACTAACATATTCAAAATGCATAGTAATTGTATATCAGAAGACGACGTCCGGTAGAGAACGCGAGTAATTTCTTTGTACATCGATCCGTTACAAACTATAAATTATTCATGTGACAACCATAATTGAACGCACGCTAACGAAGTGGTTGTACCGCGATAGACAGATATTGTAAGAACGACATAATCGTTCCCCGGATAAACGTGAACATTGCAAAACGCAATAATCAATATCATCGATCATATCGAATTTTTTAGAACGAAAAAGAAATATCCGGCATAGAAACAAAAAATTCGCCTTGAAATTCCTTTAATATACTACAAATAAATATAAAAATTAAATGAAAGTGAAAACACCAACGTATCGCAAGTAAAAGATACAACCACTTGATTGCTTTCGCAAAGTTTGTTTACATACGCACGATTAATCGCTTATCAGTATATACACCCATAGGTACAACTTAGAGTTTCATTCACACACGCAAAATCTTAGATTCGCAATCACTCCATAACGATAGCGAGTCTTCTCGAAGCGAAAGCGAGTTTAAATCGCGCTGAGAGCCAATCTGTCAACGATTTTTATCTCGATTCTAAACTGTCTGAAAAAAATAAGATAAACTTGAAAACTTCTTTGTCTAGTTCAAAATTTGTGAAGAATTGAGCTCAATTCCCATGCGAGGCGATTCAAACGCGCTCCGATCGAAAACGCGCCGTTAAACATGTAATAGGTATCCAAAAGGTAGTCAGTCTGTTTAGTTTAGAGTAGTAGAAAAGAGTACAATATGTGTGTGCTCGCGCGTGGTCCATGAAAGTGGAAACTTCTCTGTCAACGAATACATATTAATTTCGTCCCCTTTTTAACGACGATTAATCAATTGAAACAGTCAATACGTTCATTCTTAAGAGTCGTAATTGAAGAAGAGAACGGAGACGAAATTTCCCATCTAATCTCGAATACTTTTTACCGCATCTTTACACGAAATCAAATGTAGCGGCAAGATGAGAAGAACGAACAACGAGCTAAAAGAGAATCAATTATCGCGCGAAGATTTATAAACAAGAAAAAAAAGAATATAAAAAAGAAAGTTTTCAGTAAAATCTTTGAGATTGCAAGTTCAGGTCGTCGCGACGTTAATAGAAATGCAAAAAAAAAAAAAAAGAAAATTTTGTCGACAAAATCAAGTCGACGAAAAATACTAACACTTTCCTTATCGGTTCTGACTAGGTGTGAATAATTCTACTGACATTCTCTCGATACGCAAAATTCGAATAATACCAAGGCGGCTTCCTCAACCGTAAACTTACCGTAAAATCTTATACATCGTACGTAACATCGACAAAGAACGAAGATACAAGAACAAACACTAACTTAATAACAACGAGTAATTAAATCTAATGCGCCCGACTCTCCAAACTTTCGACATTTTTCCTTCGAACAGGAGGATTTTGATCCTCAAGATTCTCGATCGACATTTCTTGGAAATACGAATCGATATTTTATTATTATTATTTCTAATTAATAATATTATATAGCTTGGCATTAATTATATAAGCTATATAATATCGTTAATTAGAAAGCCAATTGTACTAATAAAGAAAATTAAGTGAATTAGAATTGTATTTGTGTCGAAATATGTATAATAGATTCCAGATTTACGAAGGAAAGATGCGAAACGTCTGGCACGTCGTAGATAGCTTTGCATTCACACCGATTTCAATTATAACAATGCGCACAATATATATATACATATATAAACGCAACATATATATATAAAAATTTCCCATCTAATCTCGAATACTTTTTACCGCATCTTTACACGAAATCAAATGTAGCGGCAAGATGAGAAGAACGAACAACGAGCTAAAAGAGAATCAATTATCGCGCGAAGATTTATAAACAAGAAAAAAAAGAATATAAAAAAGAAAGTTTTCAGTAAAATCTTTGAGATTGCAAGTTCAGGTCGTCGCGACGTTAATAGAAATGCAAAAAAAAAAAAAAAGAAAATTTTGTCGACAAAATCAAGTCGACGAAAAATACTAACACTTTCCTTATCGGTTCTGACTAGGTGTGAATAATTCTACTGACATTCTCTCGATACGCAAAATTCGAATAATACCAAGGCGGCTTCCTCAACCGTAAACTTACCGTAAAATCTTATACATCGTACGTAACATCGACAAAGAACGAAGATACAAGAACAAACACTAACTTAATAACAACGAGTAATTAAATCTAATGCGCCCGACTCTCCAAACTTTCGACATTTTTCCTTCGAACAGGAGGATTTTGATCCTCAAGATTCTCGATCGACATTTCTTGGAAATACGAATCGATATTTTATTATTATTATTTCTAATTAATAATATTATATAGCTTGGCATTAATTATATAAGCTATATAATATCGTTAATTAGAAAGCCAATTGTACTAATAAAGAAAATTAAGTGAATTAGAATCGTATTTGTGTCGAAATATGTATAATAGATTCCAGATTTACGAAGGAAAGATGCGAAACGTCTGGCACGTCGTAGATAGCTTTGCATTCACACCGATTTCAATTATAACAATGCGCACAATATATATATACATATATAAACGCAACATATATATATATATGTGTAACCGAATAACGATTTCATTTGTGCTACCAATTTTCAGTCCTTCACGTTCCTTTTGTTCTCTCTGATACACGTTCTACCTGCGCGCGCGCGCGCGTGCAAAAATTTCCCATTTATTTTATCTCGCTTGTCGATCAACAATATCACGCTTGTGCGATCATTAGCCGTCATGGTTGTTTTGTGCGGCTTCGTTCCATCAACGGGGGAAAAAACGCGAGCAATTGCCGAAATAATCGCTAAATCAATCGCGTTCCGGAAGACCTTTCATGTATGGTCTCGAGATATATAGTCTAATAATATTAATGATAAGAAATCAAATAACGTACACACGTGTGAAACGTACAAAGTTGATGTAGTTTTATCCTTAAGCACTGGCGCGATGTGAAAGTTTTCTCTAATATTTATATATTTATTATATGTATATAAAATAATCAAAAATTTGCATATATTTTATATATACTTTATAAAATTTATAGATATTATATATAATGCCGTCGAATATTAATCTAATTATTCATATAATTTTTTACTAATCGATATATTTTATTACCTTCAATTAGTAATAAATACATCTCGTATACTGATGTAAAAGCATTAAAGTATAAATGAAATACTCTCTTATGTCATCTTTAATATTTAATGCAATAATGGAAGAATTGAATGCATCCTTCATTATAATGTTATAAAAATATGCGCCAGTGTTGAAGGATCTGAAAATGACGGTTTTTTGATCGCTTAAAGAGTGAATTTTTGAAAGGGGCTAAGTGTGAGAGAGAAATTCGTAGTGGATAATCTGCGTCGCGACTGGGAGGACTCTGAGACACTGACATTGAGTATAAACATTATTATCGATATAAGTACGGCACATAGAAGAATATTTTCTTTTCTCTCCTACCAGACAAGCACGACAAGGGTCCCGCAGATATAGAGAAGCGCTTTTATTACTATAATAATAATCTCGAATATTCAGTTATATCGAAACAGTCCGATTTGAGTACCTGTATTTGTTTGTCGTCTCGCAAAGGGAATAATAATCGAACGTTCGATTTAAGTATAATATCCTGATTTCGTCCAACGCTATTTCACGTAATATGTAATCGTTTCCTACTCTCGTCTCCACTGTCTTTACAACATCGATCGAATCATAGAATTTATAGCATTGCCGTATGCAATAACAACTATTATAGTCTCAACAACTGATAAAAATCGCCATACATTCGGATCAAGTTAGAAACGATCCGATTACAACGAAACGGAGCGCGTACCGGAAAGTGTGCGAAGCATTTCGCGATGTAGCCGACAAACCTCGTCTGTAGATTCCTTGAAGTATTCAAAATAATTTTCTTTCTTAGCCAAAAATTTATAGTCAGTTATGAGAAATGAAAAACGTAACAGATTTAATTTGTTTCGCACTTCTCGGTCAACTTTTTTTAGTTGACTTTAATGAAGATGCGGGAAAACCAACTTTTCAAATCGCACGAAGACAAGTTTGTCGGCGAAACAGACTTGTAGAGCTCTTTCTAACAAACGCTTTGATACGCGGGGATAATCGGAAGATCTATTTACATCGCTGGAATCTGTGGGAACCTTGTCTAGCTTTCCCTCTTTTCTACAGATATAAATTTGTTTATATATATATGTATATGCATATATATATATCTTTTTTCTCAATATATGTTATGTATATGGATAATAAATAGTACTTTGTTTTCTGGCACATTGTCGGCACTCTCATTGAAGAGAGAACGCACAGATATAGATATAAATCAACTAGTCTATCAACATCATCGTCCGCATACGCGCGGAGCTAAAGATTTCGGGAAAGACGTTATTGTTCTAGTCAAGGAGGAGCTATGATAACGGATAGATTGCTCGTTTAATTTGTCCGTACAGAGTGTTGAAAAATAACATACTCTATAATATTATATTCTCACGAGGATCATCACACATACCTTTCGTGTCCTGCGTTGATCGCAAAACGATCAAAAGCAGTATCTTAGCTCGTTTACAATCTTATTCGACACAAATATATATTTATATATATATATATTTATGCTTGTATACAGAACGTCCCATTTTGATCGATGCACACAAATATTGAAATATTATTGAAAAATGTTTCATACATATGTAGGAAAAATTGCAATATTTCAAGAGAAATATCATTCTCAGACAAGATAATCTTGAATAAGCTCGAATCTTGCCTGGTACAATTCATTTAATCGTTTTACTCTTTCATAAAACTATAATACTGCGTGAAAGCGCAGTGAGATATGGTTCCCTCAAATATGAGGATGATTTTTATTTAGTAAAATAAAAAACTACTTGTAAAGGAAACATTCATTGCATATACTCTCCCTCTCAAAATCTCTCAATTTTCACCTGAAACACTTTTCAATAGTACGAATAATTCCGATATTTGTGATCGGGTCGACTAACATGATGGGCGTTCTATATATCTCTCTCATTTTTTCCCGAACGTGACGCGTTCATATATCGCGCGATTTATGGATTTTTATTAAAGAATATATTTAAATATATGTATATATGTTAGAGCTATAAAATGTATTCAGTCTGAAGTATGTAAAGCGATCGTATGTCATCTAAAAGAATTAGAAAAAGTTTTCCCCTTTTTGTTTTTTTCGTCGAATAACTTACAATCATTGGTGGCGACTTATCATCATAGAAACAACAGCACCGGTGGCACGTAGAACGGCGACAGCATTATTGTGATCAGATTTGGTGAAATCGATACCGTCTACCTCCAAGATCTTATCTCCCGGTCGAAGAGTACCCTGAGCTGGCCCGTCGGGATTCACCTTGGTCACGATTATTCCCTGCAAAAAGAATATGTCGGTCTTTTAACGCGAGAATAAAATTCGACGTTGAAATTAATACGTATGCTCTACTTACGGTCTCTGCACCCGCTACTCCGCCAGCTATGCTGAAGCCGAGACCTGGATTTTTCTTTATTTGAACAGGCAGCTGCGGAACAATTTTAAAAATTTTATATATATATTTAAAATGATTATTATATATCTTTAACAGCAAAAAAAATTTTTTTTGAAAAAGTTGGAAAAATTATTATTTTTAATAGAAAACTAATTCATTAATTAATTCTTTAATACTGATAATAGAATACATACCACATTTGCGTTTTTGTGAGGACCGAACATCCATTTGAACTTCGGCTTCCTCTCCGAACTAGACGTTTCACTCAACGCAGGACTCGCGTGTTCATTGCTCTCGACGTTGCTCATGTCGCCCTGAGATTTATTACCCGTATTGAGATTCGGCGTGTCTCGGCCCGAGTTTATTTCGCTCTTAACGACAGTGACAGCAAGAGACGCGACGCTGGATTCATCGATGATGCTTCTGCTCATTTGAACGGGAGCGACGAGGTTCGCTCGATCGACATCCGGCGTCTCGGCTAAATTAACGTTATCGCATGAATTGTTGTTCGTGACGTTCCCGTTCTGCAGTTTCCTCGATCGATCAAGCGCTTTCGCCGGCGCCGATAAGGGGCTCCGATATTTCTTTCCAGTGATCGGCGACGTAGGTATACCGGAGTAAACCGCATTTAACGTTCTGTTCGCATCATATTCCTCCGGGAGAGCCTTGACCGAGTTCGCGTCGTTATTCGAATTTTCTACATGCTTCGTTTTGAGAACGGGAATTTTGCTTGGTTTGAAGGCCCGATCATTCTGTTCGGAATCGGGTCCGGAATCCAGATTCGGCGTGCAAGTTTGGTCTGCGGTGATTCGGTCGAGAAGATCCATCCGTCCGTTATCTATCGACGCGTTTAAATTAACGGGATTCGTCAGATCACTCGGTACTATGTATTCCTCGGCCTTTATCAAGTCCGCGTTCGTATCAAAGTTTTTCTGTTTCAATACATCTGGAAGCATCTCGGCCGAATTTAGCGACGAGTTAAAAGGTAACGAAAGTGGATGTGGGTCCGCTTCGATCGCTGGAAAGATAAAGATTCGTGTCCAAAACTTACTTCTTTCCGAAGTTTTAAATTTTAGAATTTACTACATTCGATAAGAGACAAATAAATAAAAAGATTTAAAAAAAAGATATTAAGAATCTATAACTCCGACGATAACGTACGATTATTAAATTGTTGGAAAAGAGCGGCCTTCTTGGAGAACGCTGCCGCGATGTGATATGGCGGCGGAGCTAGCGGAACGTCGCACGATTTCGGCACAACGTTTATCCGCGCTTGCTTGCCGTCCGTTGTGTCGATGGACACTGCCTTGTAAGGCTCGATAAATTTGTCGGACTCGACTATCTTTGCTGTGTTCGCTTTGGAGTACTCGTCCGGTTTCCACGTGGAGTTCACGTAGTCGGATACCGTTGGCGTTTTCGCAATGTAATCGGACGTGGGATTGCGAATGTACTTGGCCTCCCGAATATCCGGGCTCTTCTCCTTTGCCAACACGGTCTTGTTCGCTTCATCTGACGATTCCTCGGACACCGAGTGCTCCGCCGTTCCGGGTTCAACCGGTCTGTTGTTCTTATTGTAGTTTTTCGCCGTGTTACGATCGATAGAGGTTGTAGACGAAGGCGTGCTCTACGAGAGAAATATCCTATGCAAGAACTGTTTAAATTTTTTTATTTTTTATATCTATTTTCTCATATGATGTAACTACTATATCATATCATATCATATCATAAATGTTATACTATATTACTGACACTGTTTATAGCTAAATGATTTTATTTATCGAAAGAACATTGTTATGCTGTCGTAGACGACGAATAAATGACAAGTAACTTACTCTTTGAGTATCGTGAGTGGACTGATGATGCAGATTACGAGCGTGCCTAGCGAGGTTGCGTAGCTCCTTAGGGTAAGGGGTTGGTGCTCGATGGAGTTGCCTGGGGACTTCGGAATCTACTTCAGCAGCGAAACATATCCTCTTGCCGGTTCCGATGATTGAACTCGGAATCGGTCCCGTGGTCTGCGCCATTTCTATGGATGTAAATCAAAATTATAAATATATTATTAAAAACACGATTAATAATAAAAATTATTATTAATAATTTTGCTGGATATTCTCCATAATTCGAAGATATTTCTTGATATTTTATTCTGATTCCTTCATATATCTCTCTCACCATTTCATTCCTCGTCTTCGTGTTCTCCTTCCACTAGTAGCGTGCACATAAATATTGCATCTTATCGTTAAATAAATATATATATGGAGCAAAGCGTGCAGTAGTGTAAACAAAGACAAGCAACTGAGTCAATTTTGATTTTAAATATAGGCGCTAAGTAAAGCGACACATATATAAAAGAAACAAAGCCAAAATCATTTTTTTATAAGGTATTGAAAAAATATTTAAATAAATTTTTTTATTTGTGAAAATCTATGCTAATTATAAACAAAGATATTAAACAAAACTTGTGTTTTTTTCACTTGTTTCAGTATCCTTTATAAAAAGATTGGAAAAAACGACAAACAAAAAACTCACGCTCCAAATCCTGCCGTGGTTTCTGGGGCAGCATGAAACAGCTCAGCACCATCATGTCCTCTTCACAATTGAACTCTTGCTGCAGTGGCACTAATGGTTGACTCTGATTGTCGCTCAACCACAATGCCTTCAGGTTGCTCAGATTGAGCATGGAGACCGGTAGAAACTTGATGCAATTGTTGACGAGATTAAGCACCCGCAACGAAGACAGATGGCCGAGCTCAGGCGGCACGCGTGTCAGATTGTTCGATCGCAAGGAGAGCAGGGACAACGCTGTGCAGCTGCCAATCTCAGCCGGCAACGCGCGCAGATAATTATTGTCCGCGTTGAGACAGTGCAGCTTACGCAGCAAGCCTATCGAAGATGGCAAGTACTCGAGAAAGTTCTTAGTGATTATAAGCTCCTCTAAGCTCGACATCTGGCCGATGTCGTTCGGCAGTGCGTTCAATTGATTGTCGTCAATCTTGAGGGTGACGATCGTGTGCAGGTAACACAAGGTATCGGGCAGCTCGTACATCTCGTTCGAGGACAGATTCATGATCGCGATGTCACGCCAGCCGCGTATCTCCAACGGGAGTGTGTGTATCGCGTTCATCGTGCAGTCGAAGTGATTCAAGCGATAGAGCTGCTCGACGTTCACCGGGACACGCCTGATGTCGTTGCCATCGATCCATAACTCCGTAAGATTGATGAGATCCCCAACAACCTCAGGCTGTTACAAGTAATATATGCATTAGTGTTGCATACTTGTATCATACATACATGTTTATATGACAGGTATAATATCAATTTGAAATTAACAGAGAGCTAATTCACAGATTGGAATTAACATAATTCTGTCTTTAATTTTTTAAGTTGCAATAAGTGTCTTTTCTAAAACATTCACAATTTTGAAATATTTTGCAAATAATATGTATATAAAAAAGCAAACTAACAGAATTTCAATTTAAAAACAATAGTAAATTATTCAAAATAATTGAAATCGCAGTCTTACCAGCTCTGTGAAATCATTGTTGCCGATATCGAGCCTCTGCAAGTTGACGAGACGACTCATACTCTTAGGCAACGTCATCATGTTGTTCTCCCGCAGCTCGAGCGTCTTCAAGGCTGACAGTCGTCCAAAGTTAGCCGGCAAATATTCTATGTACGCGTCATTTATGTAAAGTTCGCGCAAACCAACGATATGCGTTATAGCGTCCGGAAAACGGTCGAAAGGGTTGACACTGATATCTATGGAGCGAAGACTCTTGCATTCTTTGATACTGTCTGGTAAATCCTTTATACCTGCAACAAAATATGTACATAAATGTCGAATCTAAACAAATATGTAAATTAATACAAGCGTTTAAAAAGTCTCAATTTTGTAAAACTGAGACTTTTTAAACATAACATTTTGTACATAACAACTCAATACAGATGTACTGACTGTTTTTACTGAGATCCAAGTATTCCAAGTTGATTAATGACGCTATGGCGGGTGGTAATGTAGCAATCTCATTATCGCTAAGCGAGAGCACTCTCAACTCGTGGCATTGGAATAACGGCCTGGGAAGATCTTTTATCTAAAATAGAATCACAAAGACGAAACATTGTATGTCGTAATTAAAACGTAATTAAATACTCGCTCTCTAATGAATCGAGGTACTCACTCTATTGGCATCGAGATACAACTTTTCCAATGTTCTTTCGTAAATGAACACATCGGGTGGTACATCATAGAGATTACAGTGATTCAGTTGCAGCTCGCAAATGTCCTCTTCCTGGGTTCTCAGACACGCAGCACACTGCCACCAAGCGCTACCCATTTCATGTGCGTACAGCTACACAGAACGCAATCGCATATATTAAATACATTCAACTTACACTGTAATCATGACTAGTTATTATTATGCTAAATAAAAAAAGAGATATATACAGATTTTCATAAGGCAAATCAAATTTTTCTGTTTTCTATATAAAACGTCTATAGGAGCATCTAATTTCCGTAACTATATAGTGTTATTAATAAAGCATCGTGAGATGACAGATGTATTATAGAGTTATCAAGAGTACAGACAACATCCTATGATCCTACCTGTGTGGTGCTCTCAGGAACGATCCGGCGATCCACCGTGCGACAGATCGCTCCGCACGCGAGAACGCTCGCCGCCGACGATCATCCGCGGGGTCGAGGAGCCGCCGATCGCCGTATCACCGCGTCGCCGTGTTGCCGTCGCGGCGAGTAATAGCGGCCGAGAATCGGCATCGCCGGCGCGCAAGCGACGGCGACAAACGCACGTTCGCGCGCTCTTCGTCGACGGTGAGGGGAGAAACGTCAAGAGATGTCACTTTTATTACGGCGGCTCACGTTGATCCGTCGCGACGCCGCCGCCGCTCTTTCCATGCGCATATCTCACTCCCTCGTCATCGCGCGCGTGTACATACGTCACGTTGATCCGTCGCCGCGTAGATTCCCAGGAGAAGCGATACGATTCACGGCGACCCTCCTATCTTCTTCCTCACTTCCTTCTCTATTGGATCTGGCGTCCACTAAATAGGACAAAGCACTCCGCGGCTCTTGCGAATCCTCTTCTCAACTGCCACAAGAGTGCAGTACAGATCGCTCTAGCAATCGACGCCGAGACCAATCGGGGACTGGAGGAAGGGGAGTTCAATCTTTCCGAGCATGAAATATACAAAAGAAGAGAGACTCTTGACAACTCATCACGTGACCACCGATAGATTTTAATTGGTTGAAATTTTGGTTGGATTTTTTTTTTTACGTTTTTATTGGTTTCCGCCATTTTTGGTGTCAAAACCAATCAGTGACAAATTAGTGCTCAGATTTTTACTTGACATTTGTAGTCTAGAGTCTTGCATTTTCATAGACACAGAGTCCTCGAGAATTTCGAGATTAATTCACGGTTGATCTGTTGACATGACATGTGGTTCTTCGTTCCGTCAGCGGACGGGGATTTAACAAAGAAAGAAGAGGAAAAAGATTTGTAACACGTACGATAGCGAATATGAAATATGTTTGAAGTTTGAATATCATCGTTAAATAACTGTTGAATAGCTGCAAAATGAAAATAATTGCAGACTTTCATAAATTGTATCAGAATGAAAAGTGACTTGCGTAGGATAGTATTGATATGTCAAATGTTATCAGTAAGTAAATAATAAGACTTCGCGTATCTTTAAAAAAAAAGATCTGTCAGATATATGGCCGATAAAATTATAACACTAATATGTTGTCCATGGAAATTTTCTTGAAATACGGAAAAATCGTGAAATCGATCTCAGGATTTTTGCGTGTTCGA
The DNA here is from genome assembly GCF_003651465.1 of Formica exsecta. Taxonomy (NCBI): domain Eukaryota; kingdom Metazoa; phylum Arthropoda; class Insecta; order Hymenoptera; family Formicidae; genus Formica; species Formica exsecta. The sequence goes on from NW_021848537.1 coordinate 2,490,473, forward strand.
ATAAATAATAAATCATGAAAAATCATAAAATCTTTTTACAATCGGCCATTCAGAGATACTGAAAAGAAGAGAGAGAGAGAGAGAGGGACGAAACGGAAAACTTTGGTGAAACAATCTCGCGTGCAATATGAATTCCCCGGATCTACGAAACTGGCCAATCTTCAGCTTGCTGGAGACAGAATTCGTCTCACGAATTCACATGGTCATGGTATATGGTAATTAGCATTTCTTGTTGTGTGTCTTTATATCGTCGCTTTGGTGATATCATGATTTTGTTACCCTTCCAAACAGGTAACTTAGGTAACGAGGCTCTAATCGTGACAAAAGACAAGATAGTGTATGGCTTAGGCAACAATATTGCTGGTTGTTTGGGGACCAGCGATGCCCATAGCACGTTGCATCCAAAGAAGATAGAAGTTTTGTGTGACAAAGACATAAAAACATTTGCCTATGGAAGTGGACCTCACGTTTTGGCACTTACAGAGAAGGGAGAGGTATACTGGAGAGTTATATATTTGTTAAACTGAATACAATGCGAGATATAAAATTAAATTCAAATTAACTATATATCTACTTTGACGAATTTAGAAGCAAAGCATATTATTGGAATTTTATAAAATCATTAAATCAAGTATATATGTGTAAAGGATATGAGATATCAATGTCAGTGAGATTTATATTTTTAAAAGATATATTCCTGGGGTCACAACGGTTACTGCGAATTAGGAAATGGAACATGCAATCAGGGTCTTACACCAACTCTAGTGAACATGCCCACTCTAGGAGCTGGTTTGAATATGAAACACATTGTGGATGTTGCATGTGGGAGTCATCATTCTCTCGTTCTCACGGAGGATGGAGAGGTGAGCGATGACCAAAGTACGACAACTACAATCTACCAAAGTTACGAATTGAACAATCGTTTAATCTAGGTGTATGCCTGGGGACAAAATAACTGCGGACAAGTGGGTAGCAGTCTCAGCACAAATCAGGGCGCACCGCGACAAGTAAACTCCAATTTGACCGGGAAGAAAGTTGTCCACATCTCCTGCGGTCAGACCTCTAGCATGGTAGTAACCGACAACGGCGAGGTATATGGTTGGGGTTACAATGGCGTCGGCCAGCTGGGGATAGGCAATTACGTGAACCAAATGACCCCGAGTCGAGTCGGCTCGCTGATAGGCGTCGTAATAAGTAATTATACGTTCATTTTGTTGATTCATTTCTTTAAAAAAAAACGATGTGTTGTCGAGCAATCGACGTTCACATTTCAGTCAAGGTGGTTTGCGGATACGCGCACACGTTGGCGCTCACGGACGAGGGGAAACTCTATGTCTGGGGCGGGAATAGTTACGGTCAATTAGGCATTGGTAATAAGACAAACGCTTGTAATCCAGTCTTGGTGAGTTTTACGTTAGTTGTCATTGTAATAAATAGAGAAAAAGAGAAAATGTAGGATTTTGTAATCGTGATTTAACTGTCAGGTCATGCACGAAATGGGAAGGGTGTTTGACATCGCCGCTTTGCATTATAATCACATAAGCATCGCCGTCGGCCTAGGCGGTCGTGTGTACATGTGGGGTCACTGTCGCGGGCAGAGCATCACGACTCCGACTGCCACTCCGTTTTTGAATATATACGACGCGTTCGCGTGCTACGGGTCGCCCAGCGTCATGCACAAACCATTGATTCTACATGCGAACGAGGACTCGAGCATATTGGAATGTCTGGGAGCTGCGTTTGACGATTCCGTATGTAACGTTTTCTATTTCGTATCTGTTTGCTTTGCGCTTTTTTGCATTTTGGAAATGAATATAACGAGAGACATTAGAAAGAGAGAGAAAAAGAAAAGGAACAGAGCACAGAAAGCATAGCCGAAACAAATAGATCTAATAGCTAACAATATCTTTTTCATATACATAGTTATATTAAATATATATATGTACATATATAGTTATTATCACCGTGATTTATATATGATATGTAATATATGATAATATTTTTTCACTTATTATATTTCTATATAAGATTTATTGCGCATGCATTTCTCTATTGAATTCTATTCTAAATAAAGTGACTGATTTGCATTCTATTGTAAAAGGGAAAAATTTCTCTCTAGATGAAAAAAGATATATAGAAGATGAGCACATATATACGCGCACGCGCATTGATGTAAAATTTTTTTTGAAATTATATATATATATCTTTTTTTTCATAGATTTTAGTCGATAAATATGACAAATCTTTTTTAGGCATTAATCTAATATTTGCATTTGTCTCTAAGAATTCTTTTCCTTTCCACAGTCGACGAGCGACCTCACGATACAAGTAAACGGGCAAGGTATCCACGTCCACAAAGCTATTTTGAAGATCCGTTCTCCGTACTTCAGGACCATGTTTCAGCATAATTGGGCGGAAAACAATCAAAGGTAATCATTTACTTATAAAGAAAATCGCGGCATTATTCCTTGTATAAAGAATCTCTTGTGCTTATCATATCGCATCGCGTGCTTTTCCCGACAGTATCATCGAGCACGATCAATTTACCTATGTCGTGTACAAAGCCTTTCTGAAATACTTGTACACCGATATGATCGATCTACCTGCAGAAAAGGCATTAGGTAAGCTCGAATCGTAAGTACACCGTGATACGTATATCATCTCGCGATTAAAGCAACGCCATATTTATAGAGCTCCTTCATTTGGCTAACGCTTACTGCGAAAACAATCTTAAGAGACATTGCATTCAGATGATAAAGCAAGGGATTACCATATCAAATGCGGCCTATCTATATAGCGTCGCGATCGAGTACAATGCGAAGGTACCTATTGCCGTTAATTCGCTACTAAATTACGTCACAATCGCGATATTCAATAAATGCGGCATGATTTTTATAGGAACTCGAGGAGTTCTGCTTCAAGTTCGCCTTGAATCACATGACAGCCGTGACGCAAACGGAGAATTTCGCCAAACTGGACGAGAACACGGTAAAAACTTTTATCATTAAAGCGGGCAAGGCCGGTGCTTTTAGGACGTAATTCGTCTATTTGCCTTAAGGATAATACGTTTCGGAAATGGACGGAAATCGCCAAATCTGTCTGTTGCTGCACGGGTATTCGCGACACAATTCCTAATAGTCGCATATACTGACGAAGGAGTCGCGTTTCAGCGACTCGCTTCCTCTTGTATTTCTCTCGTAGCATTCCGCGTAAGTAATAGATAAATTGCGCATTTTTTAGCTGTGCAATCTAGTCGGCGTCTTCTGACAGATTACTTCGTGAGATCTACTTGGATAAAGAAAGTGATCTTTTATAAAGTACTTGAGATTATTATCTTGGAATCTCTCTGAATAAAGAAAGAAACAAGACAATGTGTTATTCGCCGATGCAATTGAAAACAATAGCGCGAATTAATTAACGACGTGTCAAATCTGTCCAACGAAAGCTCGATTTCGTTTATCATTTCTGCGATATAGCGTAGTCATTTAATTTTGTAACGATCTTACGTAGATTCTACGTAGATTCTACGTTGATTCTCGGGTTTTTTACCAAATGCGACTTTTGTAAATTTCATCTAACGGTGTATGTATCTGAAGAATAATAAAAATTTTTTCAACACCGTCAAAAGAACATCCTACTGTGTTTTCCGTCAATATCACATCTGTTACTTTAAATAGCAATAGTAAGGAATGAAAAAAATGGAAAATCGGAATGGAAGAATTCGATCTTTGAGAAAGAGAGAGAAAGAGAGAGAGAACAATAGTAAGGAATGAAAAAAAATGGAAAATCGGAATGGAAGAATTCGATCTTTGAGAAAGAGAGAGAAAGAGAGAGAGAGACAGATCTCGCACTGTCGTTCGTACATCATTTTATTATGATATTCTCAATATATACAAGCGATAGATTTTGTCGTTCGTATAATATGTACGTATTCTACTTGATTATAATAATCATCATATGTTTAATATACATACACATATACCTTTTGAAACGGGAACGATCGATTATGTGTTCCGCGACTCGGAAAGAGATAAATCTCTGATAAATCTGTACAATCTGTGTAACTCTCTTCCTCTTTCTCCCCCGCCTCCGAGATTCCGAGTCGCGGAACGCGTCGTTGAGATCGTTCTTATTCCAATCTCGTATATAGAAGTATACACACAAGATATACATATATACGGAGTGTCTATCTTACAGCGACCACCGCAAAACGGGCGCTCTGTATATATACGTGTCTTTCTCTTTCTTATATTAATTTTATATTTAAATATATTTATATATGTATATATAAGAGTAATTATAATTATATTAAATTAGGTGATCGGTCGTTCGCCACGACCAGAGACTCATCCGTCGCAACCCACGCGTGCAACGGCGAGCGAGAGGTCTCTCTCTCGATCGCGATTCTCGTTTAAAGATCTACAATATTATCGCGAGATAATTCAACGTCAGCTTTTCATTCGGTTTGATTAATAGAAGCTATTCCAATCGATAATAATACGAGCAGACAATTGGATTATATTTTACGTGAAGCGTAAAGTGTCGAATTTTTTATTACGTGATCTACTCGCGAGATAATGAATAGATTATAATATAAAATAGATGACAAGAGTGTGCGTGTGTATGTGTGTGTATGTGTGTTGTAATAAATATAAATAGATCGTCGTAAAGTAGATAATAAATTATACTTTCTCTATTATCGATATAAGAGGATGTAAAGAGATTTATCTTACATTTTGCATTAGTTATTATTTTTTTGTCTTTTTTTTTGTTGTTTTCTTTTTTTTGTTCTTGGCAAAAGGAATTTGCGAGTAGTAAGTGATATTAGCGGGCGATTGCACGCGGTGGTTGCACGTCGCTGATCCGATCCTCGATACAACGCGCCCCGAGGAGATGCATCTCCTCCTGCCTGGGGTAGGAAAGGGGCACCGTCCTATCGAAGTGCGACCGGCCGCCGACAGCTAGAGACAACGATTCATCGTTTCATTAGTTCATTTAATAGTAATCGTTCTCCTCTTCTGTTTCTTTGAATTAATTAGAGCGTATTTAGGCCTGCGGGCTACTTTTCTTCAGCAACGCGCTGCGAGTCCCATCGACGACAAAAGCGAGACTTCTCTCCCGAGAGCCTTTCGTCCCGACCCGGCTCTCCATCCTTTCTCGATACACTATGAAAACGGAGAGAGAAAAAAGGGGGCAACTCTATATATGTATATATATAGAGAGATTTATCCGTCTGATTTATCGAAAGTCTCGGTTCTCCTGTACGATCAAAACCTCGATCGTCGATCAACCATTTTTCTTCTCGGTGCTTAAAGCCCGATTGGATGTAGAGGACTTTGTCCTCTCGCGCCGCGTCTGTTCGCTTAACGAGTCAATCTTTCTTTTTTGCGTATAGAAACAAGGGTGGATTGTCCGCGGCGTTTCTCGCCTTTCGCTTTTCCTTCTCCCTTCTGTTGTTGACACTCTTTATCCCCTCGCGCTACGCAAGATTATATATATATATAAATATATATATATATATTATCGTAGGCTAAGAAATTTATACAAGCAGCGAGATTTGTTTTACTCGGAAAGAGTAAGCTTCTTATATGACAGCTGACTTATCGCACTTATCTAAAATGGATCGCTTCGACACTTTGAACTTCGCTGTTTCCGCGATAATCGCTATCCCGATACTTTCGATCAAAGTTCGTCTTTGCTTTTGTTGTTCTTACTTTCTTTCCCAAGTTGCGCCAATAAATCATCTGTCGTGTGTTTGACACACGTTCGATGGCACCGATGAAAAATATTGTGCAACTAACTTTATAGAAAAACTGTTTGTATTAACTTCTTATCGAAGAGAGAGAAAGACCACTTTGTGGAGAAATATTACATATTTAAAATTTTTATAAAGAGAGATTTTATATATATATACATTTAATGTATATAGAATATATGTGTAATAGATATCTATAATAGATCTATAGAATATTGTAGATAAACAAAAAGTAACATGGATTAGATTATCATGGCGAGATCTTTCCAAGGCTTACCATTGATAAAAAAAAAGGTATTGAAAAATGATTGTAATCTCGAAAATACAGCTGCGTTACTTTCTTATCGGTGCCATTGATATGCACGTGTAGACAACGCAAGAGAGAGAGAACGCGCAGACAACACACGCACATATATATAACACATACAACATCGACGCGAATTCTCGTATGATGCCATTAGGACGCTAAATGCAAATTTGCTGATATTCTGATTTCATTATATATGCGCGACTTATGTGAAACACGCGAAAATAAATAAAGAAAGCGTTCTCCTTTTATTTTATTTTTATATTTTTCGCGTCTTTATCTTTATTAATTTCGATAAATTTCTCGATTTTCACGCACCGTGCTCTGCAATCATGTGTTCGATTTGTTATAGTGTAGCGAATAATTAGTATGGGATCCGAATTGATTATTAATTATCCGAGTTAATTTCGCGGATTCTCGGATAAATCCGATTCTTCGGATATTAGATTCCGATAATCCGGATGTCGGGATTCGTAATAATCGGATTGTAATTAGTTTCGGATATTAAATTAATCAGATATTTGCGGCCTTTACGACAGGATACCCGATCTTTTCGGATAACATCCGAGATATATATAGCTCGAGAGCTTGGCGTATCGCGTGTTTCGCGCGAGGATTTTTTTTCCGTCCAATTTTCTAATCCGAATGAAAAAAATTTACACTCGATTTTGATTCTCCAACGATTAAATCCGGATATCCGAATTTTATTCAGAATATCGCGTGCATGAAAATGATAATTGTATATTTTAATATATATATATATTAAATTTTATTTCTCTTTCTCGCCAATATATTTGTGCAGCGTTAACACGACGATACCGAGATGGAAATATTCGAAGGTATCGACGCGAAAACCGAAGGAAGATCGATTTCGAGTCCCTCTTTTTTTCTGACACTTCTCTCCGACCTCGAAATCGATTGTTTGATTTATTTATAATTTCTCGTCACTATTATATATATATATATATCTAGTACCGTTATCGCGCTACTATTTATTCATTAAAATTATCATTAACATTATCTCGTTAGCTTTACATTTATTATTTTAATTATTATTATATTTTATTACCATCTCATTATCGTTGCTTTCCACTGTTGTTGTTATTTTTGTTGATATCATCTCGTCTTTGTCTGTTATCGCTATTTTCTTATTTTTTATTCTTATCTTATTATTATTATTATTATTATTAGCGTGATATATCAGTATTTCTCCGCGTCTCTCAATAACGTGTGGTCTCCGCAGCGCGTATTTTTTTTTTTTTTTTTCGTAGGACAAAAGACGAGTAAAAATGACGCCTAATGAGTTATCGATATTTCGTGGAGAATCGGCGAAATAGTAATCCCCTCATCTTATTATACATCTTAAAATATACGCACACAGAACCACAATCAAGGCGATCTCTTTCTTACCCTTTTTATCTTTTTTTATATTTTTATTTTTTTTCAATCGATATAATTTAGCTTCTCCCTCTCTCTCTTTCTTTCTCTCACATACACACTCTCTCACTTTCGCTATAATGTTCGATCGATCTCGACGATCCTCGGGTCCGTCGAAGCTCGAGTTTTGTCGTGAACAACGCGCATCGCCGGTGCTCATCGTCGCGCGTGGGATTATAATCGTTTAGAGTCCTTTGTACAGACTTCTTGATAAATCGTTCTATAACTTCTTTTTTTTTTGCCATTTGTCTTATGTAATAACTTTTTTCTTATCTCTTACTGCGAATTAGCGAGTACTCTCCTCTCTCCCTCTCCTTCTCTCTCTTTTTTTTTTACATTTCTACTTACGTTGTAACGGTGCTTGTCGTATAGCTAAGTTAGCTAGATGTGGGCCCAAGGGGTCCCCGGGAATCACAATGGAATCCGGTTCTCTTCCACGCGTTCTTGGTCAGAATTTGCAGGAGAATGTCAAATCTGTCGACTTGAATTGACACAATGGATCGACGATCAAGGACGATCCTCAAAGCGGTTGACGCGAAAGATGATTTGTACGAAACCTTTCGCGATAGCCTAAATTAATATTTGCGCGCGCGTGAAAAGAATAATTTAATTCTAAAAGCGGAATAATATTGGATTTCAAGTCTCTTACTTTAACGATCGCGCGTGATTTATTCGGGAGGAAAAAATCTCGGATGATATAGGAGCGAGGATTTAAAGTCTCTTATCCATGTCCACGGGGAGACTCCGCGTATCGGTCTCCGACAAATGCGGAAATAAAAATCAATAGAGAGCGAGCAACCTTCCTGGAAATATTCCAGCTGACGCTGGTTATTCGGTATACATTAGACTACTCCTTCCTCGGGCGAAGAGGCGCGAGGCAATTATCATTGCCAATTAATTTTCGTCAATCTTAAAATCCGAGCATTTTTATAAAATTTTAGCATCGGAGTGAAAAATAAATAATCAGCATCGTCTCCTCTTCTCTGCTTTCCTATTTTTCTCTCGCGTACGATAAATCGGATGGAAACTGGATCCGCGAGCCATCATTCGATTCGAGCTCGCGTGCTTTTACGAACGAGCGAGCGATCGAACGTGCGCGAAAGAAGAGGGATATATAATGCGAGAAATGGATGAAATTTTTTTCTCTCTCATCTTTTTTTACGAACGCGATCGACTGTGCGATGCGACATACGGTGGAGTTGCGCGTATCGGGTCGTATAGATCGAATTGCCCACTCTATTGCCACTTTTCTGCGTATGTATATAGATAGACGCACACATGACAGATACGGAGGTAGATGCGAATGCGAAAATGCTGAGTCTGTCTATCGGTCGGGGGAGGAGGGAGCAACAGCAATTTCACGCGACGTCGCGCTCATCTTCGTCGGTTATTGAGTACGAATCGCGATACGGGTGCATCGTGCGCACCATCGATGCATATTGTGATAAACGAGGGGAAATAATTTCTACTTCGTTATAGATAAATCCTTAATTGAGTGTCTTGCGCGCGTTTCGATTTTTCGCATCGTTAATCTCTCGTATCGGGGACTGAAATCTAGCGCGATAAAAGCGAGCTGATTGTTATCTCGCGAGATATCAATCGATAATGGAACAATGCAAACGTTGAGATTGATTCCGATACGAGATACAGGGTAATGTAACACTGTCGTGTCAGATTAGATATGTGATATTTATGAAGCAGAAACATGATTCGTTTTATATCGATTCGAACTGATCCCCCATCGGACAGAAACTGATCCCCTTTTCGAACAGAAGCAGGCGCATTGATAAGAGAACAGAGTGTAGAACAGGTTTTTTTCCCAAAGATATTTCGATGTAGATCTCGTTATATTGCAAAAGAAGCTCTGCGGGTCCAGTGAGACTCGAGGCGAAATTACAGAAGTTTCACTCCGGACGACTCTCATTTCGATCACGATCCAGATATGTATCTGTATCCAATATATAAATAGACGTATGTATAAACATACGTATTTTTTGTCAAAAAATAAGCATCTTTTTTCCTTTGTGTAAAAGTTTTGATAATTCTATTATAATATAAAATCTGATATATATTTATATTTTTATAATAAAACACTTAATTTTATTTTTGAATTGATAAAAAATAAATTTTCTTGTGCCAGCAAAATGTGCTTTGCAAAGTCTGTTAGCGAAGGGCTAACAAAATTTCTAACAAAGATTCTTTCTTTATATTGTTAAATTATTCAATACATTGCAAAATGTTTAATAAAAAGAAAATTCATGGTAATTTTTATAATATTAGCGATTGAATCTTTTTGTGCAATAAGGATATATGACATGAAAAATAACGTATCTCGAAAACGATACATTTCCGGAAATTTTGCCAAAGGAAAAAGATGTTTATTTTTTATAAGGGAAATACCGTTTTATATCGATTCGAACTGATCCCCCATCGGACAGAAACTGATCCCCTTTTCGAACAGAAGCAGGCGCATTGATAAGAGAACAGAGTGTAGAACAGGTTTTTTTCCCAAAGATATTTCGATGTAGATCTCGTTATATTGCAAAAGAAGCTCTGCGGGTCCAGTGAGACTCGAGGCGAAATTACAGAAGTTTCACTCCGGACGACTCTCATTTCGATCACGATCCAGATATGTATCTGTATCCAATATATAAATAGACGTATGTATAAACATACGTATTTTTTGTCAAAAAATAAGCATCTTTTTTCCTTTGTGTAAAAGTTTTGATAATTCTATTATAATATAAAATCTGATATATATTTATATTTTTATAATAAAACACTTAATTTTATTTTTGAATTGATAAAAAATAAATTTTCTTGTGCCAGCAAAATGTGCTTTGCAAAGTCTGTTAGCGAAGGGCTAACAAAATTTCTAACAAAGATTCTTTCTTTATATTGTTAAATTATTCAATACATTGCAAAATGTTTAATAAAAAGAAAATTCATGGTAATTTTTATAATATTAGCGATTGAATCTTTTTGTGCAATAAGGATATATGACATGAAAAATAACGTATCTCGAAAACGATACATTTCCGGAAATTTTGCCAAAGGAAAAAGATGTTTATTTTTTATAAGGGAAATACCGGTTTGTATCTTATCTATGTGAAACATCTTGTACATTATCGCTCTGTTCCGCGGGATAATGCCACAGTAAACGCGACGCGATGCGGCGATTCTTGTTCATAAAACCTTCGTATGATGGTGACCCACATAACGATATACGGCAGGGTAGTATAAAGAAAAAAAGGCTATCTCCCCGCGTTCCGGATAAGGCGAGACTGAGATCGTCAAGAGGCGGGATTATGTCAGTCGTAACGATAGTTTTACGACGCGACGAGAATTCCCACCGCGATATATAACTTCCGGTAACTCGAGTTCTCGCATCTTTTTCTCGCGAATCTTCGCGCACGTTCGAACCTTCAAATCTTCGAATTCTCAAGCATCTCCGAACTTCCTTCGCTCTGTTTGAAAACGTCAAATCTTGGAAATGACGACTCAGGAAACTGCAGAAATTGTAATTAGCGCAATTAACCGCATATTGTTTCGCCGATAGTTTCGCGTTATCATCTCCACTTCGCTATATTGGACCGATATTCCCTTTCTCTTACTCTCCCATCCTTCGTTTTCGTCAGATCGTCGTTCGTCGCTTAACTTTCTTGTATCTTTCGATCTTCGATCTTCCCCTTTCTCTCCTGATTACGTGCCAAGAGAAGTTGAGCTCCGGATTCCACTGGGTTCCCTAAGGGTCTCTCCCCATAGTTTTCCTAACCGAGCGAGATCTCTCTCTTTTTCTTTCTCTTTCACAGACGCGGGCGTATTTGTTTTATTCATCGTCGATCCCCCGGCGATCGAGCACTCATCTACTATTGATATGTCTGTTTCTCACGCGGTGCCGTTGTCTTCCCGATCGTTCGTTCGTTCGTTCGTTCGTCTGTTTGCTCGCTTTTCTTCCGTCCATCATCCGTCTGTTCATCCTCTTCTTCAGGGAGAAAACGGGCCGCCGCTGTTGATGCTGCTGCTCGACGGGGCTAGGACGGCAGCTCGACAGCCGACCACCGATCCGGCGGCGGCGGCGGCCGGGAGCTAAACGATGCCTCTGACGTCGTGCTGGATGTGAGGCAGAGTAGTGAGGCCGGTCAATAACAGGCTCAAGATCAGGAGTATCCGGGTCGCGCCGGAGTCGGCGAGGCTCGTGCCGCTGCAGGTCTCCTTGGACGCGATCTCCAGTTTCGCTGTAACAAAAGTCTCGGTCTTAGAATAATGATTGCCGATCTCATGCAATTCTGCATCTCGCGATACGCCTTTCAACTGTATAAATTGTTTATACATTAAAAACTTCTACATTTAAATTGCTCGAACAATTCAATTCGAATGTTCGTATATCTCTTTTTCGTTTAAAAATATTTTTGCCAATTTTTTTGCTTAGTATCGTTATTACGAGCTTATTTTTGTTATTTTTTGTTTAAACTCTATAAATAATCGCGAAAGATATTTAATTATGAGCAAGTGTGGCGAATCTCTAATAGAGAGACAATCAAAATTTTACTGTTGCCAAATATAAGAGATAAAAGTATCAGTCTGTCTAGGTAAAATTTTAATTTGAAAAGTGACATTTTTATTAAACTATTAATATAAGTTATAAATCTTAGAAATGTATGCTATTAATTTTAATTAATGTTGAATTTCATTATCAAATCAAAACTATATTTTTGCTATATTAAAAAAACAATATACATGCATTATACTTTTTATATCAATATTCTCGTTAATTATCAAGAGACACGATAATATCTCGCAACAACAGAGCAAAGTGTATCTATACACTTTGTCAATCTCACCAATAGCTCGACTGATCGAGTTCTTCATAAGCTTAATCGATTTAATTTTCAGTCTTATTTTTTTGTAAAAATAAATTTTGTAAAAATATACTCTCCCCCCAAACAACACGGTGTCAAGTCTGAATTTCATATTGATCTATATTTGGACCGAATAATTCCAAAGCAAAAAGTAGAGACGCGGGGTACATTTGCGCGCTCTTCAAAGCCTTTCAAGATCCCTTTCTCTCTCAGATCGACGAGATAGGCAAATTTTCGCATTGTGCGTCGCAAGATCGACGCGCCAAGAAGGGTGGAGGGTGGGGGGGAGAGCTTCTCGATCGCCTTGGCGCAGCGAAACAAAACGAACAAGCGCGGAGCCGAGTAAACGGGGGTAGTATATCGGACCAGCAGAGCACACGGGCCGGGGGTTGGTGGGGATGGTGGTGGTGGTGGTGTTGGTGATGGTAGTGGCGGCGGTGGCGGTGGTGGCGGCCGCCAGGCAGGGCGCGGATCGATGCCGCGGGTAAGTAACTCGCGGCGCGTCTAAACCGCGTCGTCGCGAATCCGCGCGAGCTTGCACGTGCGACGACGAGGAGCTCGCACACACGTCGCCGAAGAAACTTCTCAACAGCGGGTCGCGAGAACGCCGCCGGGCGTTTAACCCCCTTTATCCCACACAACTCCCTCCCGTTCCCCTATCATTTCTCTCTCCCTCCTCACCCTCTATCTTCGAGACGTCAGACCGCGAAACCGCCGACTGATTAACGAAAGGTATCAATCCGTAGCCGAAACACTTTGGCGGTCGGAGAATCTCGTTTCGATTTTCAGTTTTGTATATATCTATCTGCCGAGAAGACAGCCTATAAATGGATTTCTTTTTTAAGATTCTTATATTTTATTATTTGATAATATATATAATTGTATTCTCCTCGTGAGAGTTCATTCTGTTGTTTTAATTTCACGTCATGTACATATCTCCGGAAAATTTGCCCGAGAGATTTTCTTTTCATTTTTCTTTTATTTAAAAGCGCGTATCTGGCGTTCTTCTAATTATACGAAACACACACACTAGTGTTTTATAATTAATTCGAGTAGATATAGAATATACGTGTATATATTTTTTCTGTATTTAATTTATACTTGCATCCCTCGTTTTTTTTTTTTTTTTTTCTTTGATAATCAGGGAAACGGATGATTTTCGAGGTCTGAAGCTAATGTGCGTGGGTTGTTGAAAATAGATTTACTTTATACAAATATATACATCGAGTATTTATATATAGTTATTTATTATTAACAAAATTAACGTAAAATTTCACTCGAAGGAATTAAATTTCGTTGATTTACCTCTTTAGAATTTTACCTAAAGACTAACATTTACAGTTCATATATTTGAATTATTTAGGGAAAAATAATATTTTGATTGTCTCTCACGCGCAAAAATAGAAATCGATAATAAATAAACAAATATATTTCATTGCCTAGATTAGGCTAGATATTCCGTATAAATTAAAAGTTACATTTGCAAATGAAATATCTTTGTCTCTCTCTTGAGAGATGACAGATTTAACATCGGTAACGTCAGTGACGCGTTTCATGATATTTCTCACGCGAGAGTTTTCCTTTCCGTTCGCTTCTTAACGGGGAAAACTTACAAAACTTATTTCCAAGTTATATGGAATTTACGAGAGAGTTCGTTATCGCGATCCTTTTCCCGTCGACGTTTCTCCGTCACGGTGTGTGCGTCGAGGGAGCGATGGAATTTTCTCCCTAACGAGGACGATATTTTCGCGCTCGGTCGCGCGCGTGAAATAATAAAAAAGGAACTTTCAGGATATATACATATATATATATATATTTTTTTTTTTTTCTCGTCTCTATAATACATTCGTCGTATAAAACAGCGGGCGACATTACTTTCGTGACCGCGATGACACGCCGGCACGCTACGGCGTTTAATCCCGGCACGCTTGGCGTGCGTGGCGAGCGAGATCGGGGCTTTATACTGTAATCGTAATAATTATCATATAAAGCGACGCTGTTTTGTTCGAGCGGGTACAAATTTCAGGCTGTTATCGCAAACGCGGAGACGTGTTGTATACACGTGCCGGCGATAAGAGTCCGTTAATGAATCTGCCCGCAGAGACGATCACGCTTCGCGGTGCGTTACAAAGGTACGCGATTAATTTATTCGCGTGAGGGATTTTGTCCTGGATTTTGAATTGAATTATCGAGATTTGAGATGGATCTTCCCTCTCTCTTTATACTTTTTTTTTTATTTTAAATTAATTATATTAAGAAACTCTCGTGCGTTTCATTCAGAACTCGCCAACTTTTATCTCCAAGAAGTTTTCCGCTCCCCCTTTTAATCGTGTTTTAAAATAATTAAAATATTCCTTATTCTTGTACACGTTAGAATTTTTTCTTCGTTTCGATAGTATCTACGGCCGTAGATATTTCGCTCTCATTTTCAACGTATCTAAAGTACAATAGTGAATAATTGAACTGTACCTTTGAAACGAGGGGCAACTTGTTAAAATTCTTCGCGAACGTCTTACAGCTTTTATAATCGCGATAATCATACACAAGATACCGTGATTATTATTATCCGTCGAATAACGATCGGCTTCGAATAAGGCTGTCCCTCTCCTGTCCCCTCCCCCGGCTGTTAAGAGCGACGGAAAATATAGCTGTTGGCGGTTGACTGTATGAAAGGGGTGGACTGTGTACGCGTCTCGTAAGATTTCCTCGCGAGATCTCCCGTCGTCGAAGCCGCGGCAGAGCGCGAGCGCCGTCCTTAAGTGGGACACTATTTTAAATTAATTATATTAAGAAACTCTCGTGCGTTTCATTCAGAACTCGCCAACTTTTATCTCCAAGAAGTTTTCCGCTCCCCCTTTTAATCGTGTTTTAAAATAATTAAAATATTCCTTATTCTTGTACACGTTAGAATTTTTTCTTCGTTTCGATAGTATCTACGGCCGTAGATATTTCGCTCTCATTTTCAACGTATCTAAAGTACAATAGTGAATAATTGAACTGTACCTTTGAAACGAGGGGCAACTTGTTAAAATTCTTCGCGAACGTCTTACAGCTTTTATAATCGCGATAATCATACACAAGATACCGTGATTATTATTATCCGTCGAATAACGATCGGCTTCGAATAAGGCTGTCCCTCTCCTGTCCCCTCCCCCGGCTGTTAAGAGCGACGGAAAATATAGCTGTTGGCGGTTGACTGTATGAAAGGGGTGGACTGTGTACGCGTCTCGTAAGATTTCCTCGCGAGATCTCCCGTCGTCGAAGCCGCGGCAGAGCGCGAGCGCCGTCCTTAAGTGGGACACTTGGCGAAGCGCACTTGATAGCGGTTCTGAATAAATGATGTAAACTCGAGCGCGTTGGCTCGCGTCCTAGTGTGTTTCGCTTCATACACACAATAGTGTGCCTCTACGCGATATTTCCGCGACGCTTCACCCCGTCCCTCGAACGCGAATGGAACACGCGTGGTCCACGCGGAATCTGACCTCTACGAGAAATCTCGTGCTCCTTCAGCACCGTGGACTCTTACTTCGGTCCGATTTTAAGTTATACAAGAGCGTCTGCGATGTCTTTGCCCGGGCGCTTGTTTCGAGAACGAGAGAGAAGGTAATAGGGAGCGTTTGTGTTGGACGTGAATTACCTAGCTACGTCGAGGAATGCGATTTCTCCGAAGCAATTCTCAAGCGTGCGAGAACAATCAAACGTACTTGGCGCTCAACAGGTGTCATACACAAGACAATCGCGGAGCGCGGTAAGTAACGCAGTCGAGGGCCTCGATAGTTCGATGAATCTCAACCCCTGTCATTTCCGTTTACATCTGTGATGGGTGTAGGGTCGCGCGATCGATTATTCGATCCGAAAGAGATCGCCGGTTGCGTTCAAAAGACGCAACACGGTCGTGCTATCGCAACGAAATTTCGTCTTGGATTGTCTACGATTGGGGTGAATAATTCTCTCTACCTTACGTTTTCTATAAAAAACCGATCGCCCTCAATAACGTCGCTTTCTCTAAATTGACGCAAGACTTCAGAGACGGAACGTGTATAATATAATACTCACACGTAGCGCCGAGCAGCTGCGGCAGGTATTTCTTCCAGAAGGCGCACTGTCTCACCCTGGGCCCGCTGCCGATCTCCGTGCTGTTTATGTCCAAGGTCAGGTACTCTTTGTTAGCGACGGTGTGCTGCGGCCAGTAAGCCGACGACCATCCACCGGCGTCGCCCACATTCGGATCCCTGGCCGATCATACAAATCACACGCCTGAATATATCGCAGTCCTGACGCGGCACCGAAATATCTCCGAGTAATGAAAATTTTGAGATATATAATACATACGGTAATATACATACATGACTAGATAATTCATGTCGTTGATAATGAACTTAATCTATCCACATCATAATTAGATTGATCAGAAAATATTTGTATTTTATCCGTGTAAGTCTAATTAATAAAAAATAAATAATAATTCATCAATCAATCTAATTATATATTCAACTTCAAATTTTCTACACAAATATATTTCTAAATTATAATATAATTATTTATTACGTATTATATACGCGTGTGTATAAATTTTTTAAATTTTTATATAGATTTTATAGATTATTACTTTTCCAAAATTAGTATGTAATTATATATA
>NW_021848537.1:2507488-2525207 GCF_003651465.1 Formica exsecta
TATATATTTACTTATCAAAAAAAGTATATAAAACTGAAGATAAAAATCAGATTATTAGATTATGCACGGAATCTTACCCCGACTTCGCAAAGTTCGCCCAGTATCTCATCATCCTCTTTGAGAGATGAATTTCCTCGTTCGTAAAGTGTTTGGATGGATCCAGCGGTTCCCCGAAAATATAACTTATCTCGTCGGCATGCATGACTCCAGTCCACCGCGGCCATGGATTGTTCACGGACCTGATTAAAATTGTACTTTTTTAGTCATAGATATGCGATTAAAGAAGTAGATGAATTTTTGAATAAATTTATTCAAGAAAAAAATTGTTAATTTGTTAACCCCTTAATATATATTGTTAGTGATTTACAACGACTGAGAGACAAACATATAATACGATTCAATTTCAGAATGCTAAAAAGATCTTCGTAAAATATCTTCCGAAAATTCTTTCGACAATTTTACAATCGTTGACAAAAGTGCATATAGTTGCACAAGGAAACTATTTTATTAAGAAAATATATCTTAAATCACTGTGCATTTCGCATTAAACGTCCGAAATAAAATAATTCCTGGAACTTTTCAAAGTTATCACGCATAGCCGATGCTGTGCGATTGCCTTACGAATGGAGTACAAATCGATCTTTTTACCTGTGCTTGAAGTAGTACATGTAGACGGTATTGCCAGTGTCGGCGTAACGGCCGGCGAACTCGTTGACGTTGCAGGTGAACTGGTAATCGCCGACAAGCTTGTCAAGAGCGTACTCGTAGATAATGGCATGTCGACCGATCTGATTCACATAGGGATTCAGCTCGGACACGGCGCTGATGAACTGATCGCGCGTAACCTTCACGTCCTCGGTACCGTCGATGCGAAACAGCTCCGTGAGATAGTAGATGATGAAGTAGAAACCCTCCTCGGTGTTGGAACCCATCAGGATGTTGGCCTTCTTGAAGGACGACGTGACGAGAGAACGTTGCGGGGTCTCGTCGAGGAACGCGCCGTCAATCACCGGCACGAACGGGAACTCGCAGATCCCGAGGGTGCCCCACTCGTTCTTTACCAGTTCCTCCGCGTCCTTTGTCAGCAGACAGTCGATCACTTCGCGCAGATTGTCGCGTTCGTGCGGACAACCGACCGCCTCCGCCAGCCGGATGCCGCGTACGATCGATTCTTCACGCGAGATTATCGCCCACGGCGTGGTCGGCGAGCCCGATTGCATGATGGCCTGGTTGAACAGGTGCCTGGAATCGAAAATCCCGTATCGGTTTTTTTTTAACGACAATTGAGAAAAAAAGAAACGATCTTTATCCCGCCGTTATTATCGAATAATAATAATATATGAATATAATATTATTATAATAAATAATCTTAAAAACTTGTATTTTTTTTTTGGTATGTAATACTAATTTATATATAAATACAAAATATTGAAAAAGAATTAAAAATAATTTTATTTCTATATTCCTTCGCGGATTTCACATTACGTCTTTCAATCCCTGTTTGCTGTTTGATCAAAACTGACCTGGAAAGCGGTGAGAGGAGATGCATGGAGACGGAGACCGCGCCCGCACTCTCGCCAAAAAGCGTGACGTTCTCGGGATTGCCACCGAAAGCAGCGATGTTGTCGCGCACCCACTGCAGGGCCATCATCTGGTCAAAGAGACCGGCGTTACCGGGCACATCGGACGTGCCAAAGTACAGAAAGCCGAGACTGGCCACGCGATATTGCATCGACACCACGATCACGTTCTCCTCCGAGACCAGGGTTTTGTGATCGTACACGTCGAGGGTGGCCGAGCCGGAATAGAAGCCGCCTGAAAGAGAGGTCGCAGAGATCCTTGGGTTTCGCGGCCGCACAGTATGTTGCCGGCACATATATACATTGATATATATATTTTTTAATATTATTTATATATAATATTAAAATTTGTTATATGTATAAAAACTGAAAAAAAGAAATTATATTATGTTGTAATTAAATTTTTATATAATTATATTTTTCTTTCTTTCATGTTTTATTAATTTTCTGCCGTAATACTAGTAGCTTCAAAAGGTTCCCACAATTGATTGACACAATTTATACACAAAAGTTCCCTCGAATATTTTGTAGCATTACTCATACTGTCACCATGCAAATAGTTTCATATTTTCTAATAGCATAATATCAATTTATTTGATCTTTTCGTACCGTAATTGAAAATGTCTATAACTGAACAACAGAAATTTGACACATTCATTGAAATGTTAACACGGCAAGTATACGGCATGACAAGGCAATAAAAAAATCTCTTTATGACTGGCATAAACGCAGTATGACGTTGCTGACGTCATTCAGAATACGACTGTAAGGCTTAGGCAAAATGGCTTTCAATAATACTTCCGACAGCTTTATAGCCGTTGGTAGAAATATACAGAGAGGACTACTTCGAAGGAAAGGCATCTTAAACGATTACGTATTATGTAATGCTTTTCAGAAGTAACTTCTTGAAGCTACCGCGTCTAATAAAGAACAAAGCTGTCACTACACCAGGCGCGGAACAAACGGTAGATTGATGATGGATTCTCATCACTGGGAACTCACCACCGAATATCCATACCATGACAGCGGCGTTCGTAGGCCTGGGCCGCGGCACAACCACGTTCACGTATAGACAGTCCTCGCTCAGCTGCGTGTTCGGATTCCACATAGTGGCGCCGGAGAAGTCGCCGAACACTGTGTCGAGGATCTGCACGCAGCTGTTCGGCAGGGCGGTCGCGTTTAGCACGCCCGACCAGCGTTCGACCGGTCGCGGATGGCGAAACCTCAGCGGACCTACACAACCAGGATCTCGTTAAATATAAAGTATACTTGAAATTAACCCCCCTTAATAATACAATTTTGTTATTCGTTTTCGCTTTTCCCAATTTTTTACAAGTTAGACACTAGGAAGGTCTCCAAATCCGGAAATCTGTGTATAAAACTACGCAAACAGTCGAGGAAAAATTTATTCTACATCCTTTACTCGGACGATTATAATTAACAAATTTAATTTAATTACTAATAAGTTCAATTTTAATGCGCGCATGCAATTATATTATTTTTGATTATAATTGATATCAATAATATATTAATAATTAAATCATTTTATTATTATAATAATTTATAAATTGGCGACGGTTTAGATTAACCGTCTACGGAGAAAGAAAGTGAAAGAAGAACTTTTCCTCATCTTTCCCCACAAGATATTCACACGATAATAAAATATACATATGTATTTTTTTTTTTTTTGTTTAATTCATATTTTTCTTTTTTCTCTCTCGCAAAGCTTACCGAGAGGTTTTTGGGCGTAAGGAATGACGAACCAGGCGTCGACCTCCTTGCCGGTGGTGGCGGTCAGAGTCTTGCCGCGGGCCATGCCCTTCCTGGTACGTACGACCAGCGGATCGTTGCCGGTGAAAGCGGACGCTCGCGGTAGCTCCTCGCTGATCCTGGAACTCCTGACATCGAATTCTTCGCGTGACGACAACGATGACGACGACGACGACGATGCCTCCTGCGCGACGTGCAGCTCGTGCTCGTGATGTCTGCTACGATGAGACGGCGAACCGCGGCAAGGATCCGGCTGTAGGACGAGAAGCAGGATCAAACTCAGCGCCAAGAGGGCCTCCAGTCTGCCGGGGCCGGTTCGCCAGGAACTTTTAGGATTTCTCGACATCCTGCCTGCTCGGCTGCAAGAGAAAAAAACAAATCGTTAGTATCAAACATATAGTACGTATTTATTTATATTGAAAAAAATGACAATCGCATCTATACGTGTGTGTATAAAACACAGTAAGTGTAAGCGCTTACTTTTGCAAAACTATTAATTGTATAGATGTAATTAATTTGTTTTTTTCATTCAATCTCGTATAAGATATATTTAAATACATAGATATTCGTTATATACATAGGATGCGAATGAAAATGGACAAATTACTTGGTATACAAATGTTTGAGGGAACAATTCTGCGTGTCACGTTGCTTCCGATTACGTCTTCCGTTTTACGATCGGAAATGTTGCGATGAAAGAGTGCGAGGGATTAATCTATCGGAAACTGCTCATTTCTCATCTGTCAAATGATAGGGAGATTCGCAATTTTTAAGAATAAAAATTGTTATTCACAATAATTATATAATCCATATATAGGATAAAAAAAATAAATAATGTTTTTGTACGTGTTGAATATGTGTTTGTAAATATACAAAATATATCGCTCACACATTTCTCTTGTGAAAATCGTGTACTCATTGTCAGATACAAACATAAACATTTTATCTAACACCGTGATAGAAATGGATCCTAGAAAATGTAACTCGTATTTTATATAAAATTCCACAGAACTAAAAAAATTTATTTTATTGACATCTCGCAATAAAATTAGATTGTTTTGTATATATATATATCGAATATATCGCGAGCAGGACTTATTTCCAACCAGATGTGTTATGTTTCACACGGTTGACGCAAGCACGATTAATATAAAAGATGCAAGCGGGAAAGAATAATGCGCCAACGGCGGTGCATAATTGTAAACATATTAATTTCGAAACGATCTGGAGGAAAATAAATCTCTCAAATTTTATCGGATGATTTAAAGGAAGAGAGGAACCGGGGATGATTTTCGAAGGATTCGGTTAATTCGGTCAAAGTGTTATCGCGTCAGTTACACTTTGTCCTCGCGGAGATAACTTTTCGAAGGGTATTTTATAAAAAAAGAAGTAAGTTTATCGCATCCACACGTAAAGTATATGACGGAATAATCGGCGTCGCGAGAAATTAATACATTAATCTTCTTCCTTAAATATTCACTTTCTCTTATCTACCCTTCTCCGCCATTTCCCTTTGCTCTGAACTCCCTTGGTGCAAAGTTATCTTCGTAGAGACAAAGTAACCCTATCCGAGGCGGTAATTGAAGTTGCCTCGTGGTGAAATACGAGACATTGCGGTTTTCAACATCCGAAACCACGTCGATAAAATTGACTAATATTTAATTTAACTAAGTTAATTTAATAAGTATATTATATATTCAGCAAATCAATTTAATATATTAATTATATATTACTTAAATTATATATTAATTATTAATTTTAAATTAGCATTTCAATATTGGTTTACAGATTGACGATTTGGATTAGGCGTTCGCTGAGAAAGAAAAAATATTTTTACATGTTTTCTCCCTTCAAAGATGTTTGAACAATAGTACAGAGTGTGTGTGTGTGTGTGTTTGTGTGTGTGTGTGTGTGTATATGTATATATGTTTTATTTTTACCGTTTTTTCTCGTGAGTATAAAGATGCATCGATAATTTTGTTTATCAGAGAAACGCACACACATAAAGAGGTTCACGTTAAAGCGATTGTTGCACGATTATAAGAGACTCCGGCATCCTTGGACAGAGGCAACTATTACAATTATTATAATTGGTTTCGTTTGAATAATATTTGGACATGTTTCTTTCTATTCTGATACCACTCCTCCGCCGAGCATTCATGATATTGTCATGGTAAGGCCGTTATATAATTGACGGACAGATGATACGCGACCTTGCTTATTTTCCCGCATATTTTTGTAAGTTGATGAAGATTGAATTTCTACCATTCTTGTGCGTAATTGCAATCCCGATGTACGTCATTATACTTTGTTTAAATGTTATTTGCAATATTAGATTTGTGTCATTCAAAACATGAAATAGTGAAGTGTTTTCCAACTGATAATTTACCTCGATAATTTTTCATCTTTGGATATCAAACTTTATATAACCTTATATATACGTGTATGTACACGTGTGCCGATAAACCTGAAAGTTTTTTATATGCGCCGCGTTGATATTCTCGATATATCGAAATGCATGACGAGTATCGCGATACACAGTGTCTCGGAATTACAAACTAAAGCGGATTCTGTTTTAATAAAATCTACAACGCTTTAAACGGAAATTTCCGATGGTGATCAGAGTTATTCATACAGCATTCAAAACATTTTAACAACTTGCAATCTTGCAAGTCGCAGTGCAATGCTGTAAAAACATTAACGAAACATCGAAAAAAAAAATTTTGACTTGTAGAGTATTAAAAATAAAATTTAAAATAAAATGTCCACCACGTTTATTATTACCTTTTCTTTTTACACATCGAACTGATTTCTTAAATTTCAAAAAAGTATATAAGATGATGGTTAAAAAATAACGAGAGATGGTCTTTGCAATTAATTACCGATTTTAATCCAATTAAATCGAAGAAAATATGTAAAAAATGACGCGAGAAGATGTTAATATATTTACATTGTTGCATCGATACAGATATATTGCATCGCATTTGCAATATTGCAATTATACATTTCAATATTTCTATGATTTTTTAATGCAAATAACGCGTTATTTCTTTAAGATAAATGACTTTTTCTATTTAAAATCAATATTTTTTTAGCGAGATTGTCTTAAATGTTCATCATTACTCGGGGAAAGCCGTTTATTTTTGATATAATATATTTCTGTAACTAAGCCTTGAATTTTAAATTCTATCATAGAGTTAGTACTACCCGATATAATAAAATGTAACTTTTTTAATTTCAACGTTACGAAAAGTTTCTTTTCCGATAATTTGAAAACTATCGGTGCCTCGAGAGTTTTGCCAAAGGAAAACTCGACTTTTGAAATTAGCCAAACAAAGTGTCGTTAAAAAATAACATGCAACAAGTGTAATACCTTTATTCGCTGTACTCTTTCGATGGAAAAAAATATATATATCGTGATATCTCATATAATAAGTTTCCAAATGCACTTTCGCACACCGAGACGATGATATATACGCGCCGTGCCCGATAACACGCGTCGATTTTGTCCCTCCCTCTCTCCCTCTCTCCCTTTCCCCGTCTCACACACGTTAGGAGGGATTAGTAGGATGATAGTAGTCTCTAGTTACACCACACGAAGGTCCACGTTGATTAGCAACTTCCTTCTACGTGTTCCGAACGTGCGTTCGGTCACACGCAGCGCGTCCACGGGAACCGTCGTCGCACGCGGAAGTTTACGCACGAGGCCGCGGCTCTAAAACCCGTCGTCAGAAATTAGAATTTATTACTTTACTTTAGCACGTTACAGAGTCGCGCCGTAATCAAAATATTCATGAGAAAATTACGCGGAAACAATGACGCGATTCTCCAAGCAAATTCGCGATATCGATTTTATTTAAATGTTTAATTTAATTAGTAACACAATTAGTATATACTCAATCTAATGCTCTTAACATTTTTCTTTTTATTCCAATCATTCAACTTATTCGAATAACGTCTAGTTTTATCGATTCTCAGAATCTTCACAGACCGTATAAGTCTGTTAATTTTTTTTTTTTATTTTCTAAGAGGCGAAATAAAAAAAAATACAGGAATAAAAAGGAGGAAGGTAAAAGTGAAGCGAATCGCGGATTAAGATCTTTCCTTTCAGACTCACCCCGAGGTCTCTCTCGAAATTTGTCGCGCGATACTTTCCCGTCGACGTCCTCTCGTGCGTTCTCCTCCCGCTTATATCGATACTTATGACAGTTAGTTATTCGATTAGAGTCACGCGCTCGCGTTAAGGATCGCGAAGGGTTATCGCGGTTACTGTGATAATAATGACTATTTCGGCGCCCCGCCGACGAAGCACTGACGACGACGATTGGCAAACGGTCACGAGAGTGACAGCGCGAGGCCGTCGCCGCATTAGAGCCACGAAGCCGACTAGTTACTTCCCTTGGCACACTGCGGCAGCATTATACATGATGCTTGATATTGTATAGATAGATAGATAGATATCGTAATCCATAGTAACGCGGCTGAAATTGCGCGTAAATCGATCGCCGAATTTTCGAGAGAGCCTCCCCCGCGAGACAATACCATTTTTTTTCTACTTTTTCATTTTTAAGAATTGCTATAATCGATACGGGGTAAAGATTTTTTTGAATTATCAATCGCATTCGTTGCTGACACACACATTTAGCCGCCTTTGTAATTACTCTTGAATTAAACTCTGTCTCCTTACGCTTTACCTAATTATATTAAAGAATCGTTTTTCGATCAAAGTGTGATAAAATAAAGGGATAAAAAGTATCTTTTCTCCTCCAAATCATACGCTTTATCCCGATGATAAAGTAACAATTACGCTCGTATCCATCTGGAAAATGAATTCCCTTTACTGTTTTTTCCCCCTTTTTTCTCTTTTGAATTCTCTGGCCTGACTTTTCTTTTCTCTCTCTTTCTTTCTCTCTCTCTCTCTCTCTCTCTCTCTCTCTTTGATACTTACAGCGAGGAAGACGCGAGGAAGGTACTCGATTAGATTTCAGACAGCGGCGATGTCCTCCTCCGAATCCGCGACAGGCAGATCCGCTCTCTTGCCCTGCCCCTCTCCGTCTACATTCTTTGTTCGTGGAGCATCGTCCGTCCCTGCAACAGAACAGCGTAGACTGACATGAGTGATCAGAGAGATTGAACGAGGGTGTGTCGGAAGCGAGGGATGAAACACACTGACAAACGGGGACCGTGGGTTCATTATTTGGGGATTACTAAGTTGTGGATGGGAAGGACGGGAAGAGGGAGAGAGACGCGGTTAGTCGTTTAGTCCTCAGGGCAATAGAGACAAAATATAGCGCAGCTATATGAGAGTGTAGCAAGAGAGGGATAAAGATGAAAAGGAAAAGATAAATGAGTGCTAGAAAATAAGCGATAAATAGAAAAAGAAAGAATAAAAAGAGTTTCATTTTAGCGATAAGACTGGCTCAGTCGAAAATACTCGATTACGAAGTTTGGTCGCGTAGCGAGCAAAATTCTTTGTGTTTTCTCTTATACCTCCTTCTATCAAACCTGAAAATTTCCAGCAATCTCATTTCGACCCGCGGGCGATCTACGATTTCGTTATTTCACGTATTCCACGTGCGTCGCTGGCGAGAACGAAATGCTGAAAGACGCGTGTGACGTGTATATACACATACGTACACATATATATACATATATATGCTTATTAGAAATTCCAGTCGTCCGTGTATTTGCCTTCCCTCCGACAAGCGACGTGGAATTCGCATATAAACGGGAAATGAAAGGCACCCCGTGTGCGGGATATGGGAATCTTTTCTCGTGTCCCGCGCTCTCGAGGATGAAGGGACGAGAGATCTCCGAGCGTACGAATTAAAGTACATTTCGAGGCAAATTTTATGAAGATATTTTTTATAATGCTCGCGTAACTCGATAATTAAACGCGCGATAATTATGGAATTGTGAAAGTTCTTGGAAAATTATTCGATTAGTTTGATTCGAAATAGTCCGCCTCGTTCTATTCTCGTAAAATCGCTCACCCCTTGTTAAAGTCGCCCCGTTTAATTGAACTGTCTCTTTAAGGATAACCGAAGAGCGACAGCTCGCCCCGCTCGGTTCGACGATATCGGACGGAACGTCTGCGAATTTTCGTTACACACAGACACACCGGCACAGGATGCAGACACACGGACGATCGTTGACCGAGAAACGAAAGGTCAGGGCGTCACTGCCTCGGCTTGGCTGGCTGCACTGCGGCTCGTTGAGGATTTTGCGACGCGGACATTTAGGAAATCATCCCCCTCGCGCGCGGGGTTGAAAAACGAGAACCGGCTGTGCTCGACGAAATATGCATCGACAGTTCTATATCGGGTGTTTCAAAAAGAGTTTATCGGATCTTTCACGTCCTTCTCACCGCGAAGATCTCGCGGTCGAATTTTTTTCGTTTAAAACATTTTTGTTAATTATAAAGAATAAACTCGAGAAGCGCCATTTTTTACCGAGGACAAATTAAGTTCCAGGGGAGAGAAAATAGATGGAAATGGATATTCAGACGATCTACTTAAATAGAAATTGATTGATGAAAATTTGACGCTTGTACATGAACGCACGCAATGGTTTAAAAATTGCGAAGGTATGAATAAACGGCGAGCTTATCGCTATAATGAAAGAAGACATCCTATGGTTTCGGGGACACCCTGTAGAGAGCACGGTACCGGCGTTTCTCGGAGTATTTCTGCGAAAATAGCGCGCACGAGCATTCTTCTCTCGTGACGCGGAATTTTCTATTGCGTCCGCTCGAGGATGAATCGGTACCGCGGCATTGTTTACAGCCTCGTTCATCCGGATGAACGATTTGTACTCGAAGTACTCGTCCCTTCAAGCGTCTATGCCGGAATAACACCGCGAGATAAGGTGAAAGGTATGTCCTTTTTGAAATTTTTGAAAAATAATTAACGATCGAGGAACGTTCTCGTTTCCCTCTAATTATTCTCAGCCTCGATCATATACGTCATCGGCGTTCTTCGCCCTCCTTGCCAAAGACACCCCAACCGCCATTGCGGGTAGGAAACACGCGAGGCGGGTCAGTCGGACCCGCAGTCTCGTCTCTATGACAGGGTAAAAGCGAGCGTGTATCGCCGGGTATCATCGGGGAAGAGGGATAAACGGGGGGGAGTTATGGATGGCCCATGGACACGCTAACCCAGTGACATCTCTAGGTCAGCCCGACCGCTCGCCATATCTTCTACCAGCACCGCGTATTATCAGACCGGCTTCGATTGAGGCCGAAAGAGATATCTCGGTCCCAGTGACTTATTTAGGACCCATTGTGAGAGAGACTCGTCAATTCTTCTTTCAATTCGTCGCGAGATATTCTAAAAAAGACGACTATACCCGCGAGAGACGTGAAAAATAAGAGATCAATGTGTGCCTCGCCGCATCGATCATAATAATAATAACAATAACAAATTATTAATTCACACCCTGGATATCCGATTGCAAGATTTAAAAAAAAAATTGTCGCGCAAAAGTGATATCCCCGAATAGGTAAGCGCTTATCAAGCGGACCGCGAGTCAGCCAGAGGGTGAACGCGCGACACAAGTATCGAAAATTGAAATCGAACAGAGAAGAAAGAAGTCGGAAGGCGCGTAGAGGGAGTGGAAAGAGAATATACATCGATAATACACGTTATCGGAACGATAGAGACGCATTCGGCGACGGCGAAGCGGGCAATCCTTGACCCGGTTACCCGCGTAAGCGAGCCAAATATTGACCTAATCTAACGGCGACTCGCCGCGCCGCTTCGCGTCCGAAGCCCGCTGCGTTTTTTTTAGTCGACGGGGTTGGGGAAAAGGGGGTGCGCATCGTTAAAACTAAAGGTCTCCCGCCTCGTTAACTCTCTCTCTCTCTCTCTCTTTTTCGCGCGAGTCGACAATTTCGAATACATTAACGATAATAAGCGGAGCGGGCGACGCGCCAACTCCGTGAAAAGTAATTGAGATTCATCGATAAGCCGACCTGTGTACGTGTGTATGTATTTTATGAATTTTACGAAAACTTTTCTCCCCGATTTTTCTAGCCCGGTTTATCACGGGACGCATCGAAAAGCGTACGGCTGTAAATGATTCTTTCACGAAGGAGAGAGAGGGAGAGAGGGGGAGAGAGAGGGAGGGAGAGGGCAGATAGTATCGGGCCGCCGGTTGATATTTGGCGGGCAATCGGAAATTCGCCCGTTCGTGTGGCATGCGCGATAAAACAGCGGCACCAGAATGTACCAGGCACCGAACCAGACACCGAGTCCTATTTTCTCTCGCTCTCTCGGTCTCGTTTCTCGACGTTTCCACCTTCTCTCTCTTTCTCTCACTCCACCTCCGCCACCCCTAAGAGACTCTCCCCCCTCTCCCCGGCTTTCTTTCTTCGGTCGATCTCGCGGGCGAATCGCGGGACGGATCAACCCTCTCGGAATGGAATTTTGTGGGGTCTCCTTTTCTACAATCGAACCCTGCTCCTCTTCTCCAAGGAGCGTATTTATTGGGAGAAAAGGAAGAAAGAGCTGGCTCTCGACGATTGAAAAATCGGAGTACATTAGGAATAAACGCGAATATCGAAATGCGCAGATATATATATAAAATGAAAATTCGATGAAATCTCGAAATCGAAGAAGGGCGTTTTTTTTATTCATCTTATACTTTAAGCTCTCCACCATGTGAGAAGGAAGCATGAGAAATGACAAGATTGATAGTAAAAAATTTATTACAAAGGATACATAAAAAGAAAGAGAGAGAGAGAGCAATCTCGACGATTTCAAATATCAAACAAAACACGCGTCCTTGTTTCGCGCGTATTTATTCCCAGGATCAATTCTTCGAAGCAAAGACAAGAATAAAATTACGAGAGTATGTGAGTGGGAGACCACGATATAATCGATAAAAGTGCCAACATATTTATGAATTACACACAACAATGAGACAATTTTTAATAATAGAAACTAACTTTTGACCTGTCATTCGGATCTCCATTTGACTCGCGTTATTCATTACATCGTTAAACCATAAAAAATTTTTTTTAAATTCAGACACCTTTTTGTCTAAATTTTCAGATCTGGGTGTTGGGAAGAAATTTTAGACAATCTGTTTTAATCATCAGAGTCATTTTTATAAAACTTCAGAAGAATGCGTTTTAAAATTCAGACAGTGTGTCTGCAAAAAAAGCTGTAGACACTTTGTGTCCAAAGTTTCAGTCAATTTTTTTTACAATGTAGAAAATTTACGGGGCGCATCTTTCGCCCTTCTCTCTCTCTCTCTCTCTCTCTCTTTCTCTCCTCTCTCTATTTTCGTGCAATCAGGTGGTTGACGATGACAATACCCCATTTTCGAGCGCACACGGGACGACGACGACGACGACACGGCCATTGCGTCGCATCGCATCGCGTCGCGTCGCGCCGCGTCGCAGCCGCAATGCAGCGCGATGCAACCCGGCAAAGAAAAATCGTTCGCCGGCCGAAACCCCCTCGGGGTGCCGTCCTTCCTTCCGTTTGTACCTTCGTTTGCCTGCTCCTTATTTTCGCTCGCCTCTCACCGGTTGCTTCCGCGATGACCGGACGAGACGGCGCGATCGGTCTCGCGCTATCATTCGGCAAACTCAAACTTAATGCGAGGGGAGTTTTTACATTCAGAAGAGAAGAATTTGCCAAACACGCTTTTAGTAAATACATACAAAAGGACAGTGTATTAATTAATAATAATATAATTATTATCGGGAGATTTTGTGCGGAGAATATATATATATAATTATCAATGTATCGGATATATTATCGGATCAATATATATAATTATATTATTACTTTTTTCATATAAAGACAATTCGATCACGTGCGAGAAGATAGAATGCAGATCGGGAGATTCGTGAGTTGTTATTTGAAAAATCCCGTGCTTCGTCGATTTATCGCTTTAAGAAATCGCATTTACGGCGACGTACGGACTTACGTAGGTACGTTCTTGAAACGCGGCCGGCTCTTAAGCGCTGATTTCATCAACGGTGAAACGTGACTTTGCATTCGCGAGGATACTTTGAGTCTTTATCTACAAAAGATTTCGAAACAACTACATTTACTCGCGTTTAAAATGAAATGCAATATTCTTAGTAACGCAATTTCTTAAAAAAAATATGTATGTATGTGTTGTCGTATTTTTAAAAATATTATTATTATTCTTAAATCTGTAAAAAAAAAACATCGTCGATAGACGATAATTACACGTGGGACGACTTTGACCTACTTAATACATATTTATAAATCCCTGGAAAAAAACGCGTGTGTGTTTTTCCGAAAACAATTTGCAACGACATTAACTATCTGCAAATGCGAATAATTCGATTGTGACCGAAATGGAAGTAATTATAAATTCCAATCTACGAAATAATGAATATTCGACGACAATGCGATAAATGATAATACGTACGATAATACGGTTCGTCTACACAAAATGAAATGTTTCAATATTAATAATTTTAAACAAAAAAAAAAAAAAGAGTTGTAATATAATAAGCCACATACAAATTTATTTAAATTTTTTCGTTTTTGTATGAATCTCATCAAAGTGGAAAAAAAGAAAAGAAATAAAACTCTTTCTTCTTTTTTAAAATCTAGATTTTAATCGGAATTCTTGAATGATCGAATAATTTAAAGAATCCGAATTTGAAGATCAAACTTTAAATTTTTTGAACTTGAAAAGATATATATATATATATTTAAACAGTTAAATTTATTTAAACTGATTTTTTTAGATTATGTACGCATTGCGAATAGAGAATAGATAAAAGCTGCTTATCTTCTTTTTATCTCAAATATTAGTTTTGCTCCAATTTTCTTTAAATCGTTTCGACTTGATCGTATGATTTGATTGAACGGTTCGATAAAAGAGATCGTGACCATTGTTTCAACACGGATCTGTCCTCGGTCCAACATTTTTACTTCGAACGGTTCGAGTCATCGCAATTTGTCCGAATCTTTTGCGCCGCGAGCTCTGACAAGCCAGACTCTCCATTAACGAAACCGAGCGATTGACGGTGAATTTCTCGCGTCGCGTCTCGTCAGCCGTTCGCTGAAAAAAAAAAAAACGGTGACAGTCGGCGAACTGAATTGAGGAAATGCATAATTGTGGAATCGAGCGTAGAGTCGGTTCGGTCACATGGTACCCCCTATTTTTAGTCCGATCCTGATTGGGTGTGCAAACGAAAAGCAAAGGCCAAACCACCCCTGCGCGTATTTGCGCGTCCAACGTTTGCTCTCCGCGTTCACGCTCCGTTTCTTCCTTCCTCCCTTCTCTTCCCTTCCCACCCCGTGCTTCCGGTAGCTTTTCAACTTTTTCCTCCTCACAGTTAGGTAGATTTTCGCGCTTTACCGAGTTTTCGATCAACGTTCCTTCATTTGTTGCACCATCGGATCGTATCGATTCGAACATATGCCGATCGTGAAAAATCAACTCGCGTTGAATCTCGATGAAGATGAATTACGGATGCGTCCGGTTATTCGAAATAGCACAATCTTGTATAAAGAAAAACTTGGGGTCGCCTTCTATAGCTTCTCGTGTCGCGGTCGTATCCATTTTCGCATCCTCGCCGAGAATTTTTGGCACGATCGATCGAGACGAAATCGAATCGGGATCGAGAAATTCTCGCGACGAAATCGGACGACACGCTTAACGGATGCAGAAGTTGTCGCCGATCCGTGAAAATCTCGACGAGCCATAAATTATCCCGATTATTCCCGGTTATAACTTTAGATAAAAATAGAGGATCGCTCTCTCGTGTATATAGCGAATGTGTGTTAGTAAATAATAGCAGGACACGATCGAACGTAACGTATTAAAGTATTTACGGAGGCCTCTACGGTAAAAGAGTGATACGTTCGCGACATTATTTCGCCAAGGCGACGTGCATTTCTTTTCGCTTCTACATTCTAATCGGGAAGAACAGTTTGACAGATATAACGGATGACGACGACGACGACGACGATGTCGTCTTATCGTCGTAGCACAAAGTGCCGTAGCACAAATTGGATAGGAAATTAGACCCGATTCTACCAATAGAGCGAAAGAAAAGGCTCTTTGATGTAAAATGTTTTTCTTTCGACATTGACGATACGTCGTCATCAACGACATTACGACTAGGCAAAGTAAGGACCGATAACAGGCCTAATGGCAAGTCTTCATTTGACAGAAATATCACTCGCTTTTATTCTATAATGGGTAGCGTTAATTTGCAAGATAACACTCTCGAAGCGTCGAAAGTCATATTTATCAGCAAGAAGTATTATATAGAGAGAAAGAAATCATTCTCTTTTATTATCTTACTCTCTTTACTTCCAAGATTATTCACGAGTAAACACTGAATTTAATCGCGTCGTTATTGGCGCGCAGTTAATTATTATAGTAACTTGTAAAAAATAAAAAAAAGATAAATAAAAAACGCCAAACGCACATCACTCTCGCTCCACTTCGGACGCCTGAAAAAAAGTACCTAACTTTTTCGCTCAATAATAGGTCGGGACGATAACGTCGTCGGTAGGGTTGTCCTTTATCATCTTCGTTCCTCCCGGTACTGGCGTCATTGTTTATCGCTGTCGTCGTTACTTATCATTCTGTTGCAGAAACTAATCGGATTACGGGCGAACGATCGTGACCTAAAATCGATCGTGTCGTTTCGCGGTACGCTGCTGCATAGCGGTTAATTATTTCACAACGAGTAACCGGGGGAGGAGGGGAGGATGGCCGGAGGGGGTGGATAATGGTGCGGCCTTTAATCGGCACATTATCCAGTATACCTCGCGCATGTAAAAAATTTATGTAAATCGACAATCGAGACGATCCTTTTTAAACGAAGGATGTACCGTACTTACTATAGTCGGTAAAGAAAGAAAAAAGTGAGAGAGACAGAAGCGTATTAAAAGCCTATAATTTAAAGAAAAAGTTGAGCGGAATCGACACGTCGTTTTACGTAATACATCACGAGAGATCTGCAAATGTATGTGTGAATTCAAGTTTTTTTCGATAAAAAGAAACGTGCACCTACACTTATATATATATACACACATTCGGCGAAAGAAAAAGCCAACGTACTTAAAGTTTATCATTTACAATTTTATTTTAATATAATTTAATAAATTTTATTTTAATTTAATTTAATAAATTTTATTTTATTTTAATTTTAGTTTCGCTATCGACGCATTATTTATCATATTATGCAGATCAAAAAGATCTGCGGATCTGAATATGAATTATGAGATATTTCAATGAAAAAAATGTATGCAATTGCATTTATATTTTTGACGAAACAAAAAATTAATAATTAGCATACTGAGGAAAGCTGAAAAATTTATATGCAATTGCATTTATATTTTTGACAAAACAAAAAATTAATAATTAGCATACCGAGGAAAGCTGAAAAATTTTGAAGAACAATCGTAGGGAGATTGAGCACATATTTTTATAATGTTACTCCCCTTATCTAGAAAACTCATCGCTTCTCTTGTAAAACTCATTTTAGATTCAGATCTCTAATTCACCGAACATTGCGAAACATGTAATTTCATGCATCCTGTCTTTAGATACATGTGTATGCGTGTATGTCTCGTATCCTGTATTTTTGTATCTCGAATGTTTTCTACTTTACGCAATAATTTTGCCGCGAATCATAATAAAATATTATAAAAATATTATTAAAATTAGAATAAATAAATTATAATATGCCTCGTTTAAAGTAAACTCGGTCATTAAAGAAAAATACATTACGAAATTAAAACTAGATCCGTTCTTTCGGACTTTGATTTTGATCGCGAACAAACGATCCGGGCCGCGGATGCTCCGAGTCAGCCGTCAACCGTCACAGGCCACCCCTGCCGCCTGTCATCTACGCAGCCCCACGCAGATTCACGCAGCTCTCTCTCTCTCTCTCTCTCTCTCTCTCTCTCTCTCTCTCCTCCGAGTCACCGTCACAGGCCACCCCTGCCGCCTGTCATCTACGCAGCCCCACGCAGATTCACGCAGCTCTCTCTCTCTCTCTCTCTCTCTCTCTCTCTCTCTCTCTCTCTCTCTCTCTCTCTGCACGCTACAACCCGCCGTCGCAGACATTCACGGCCTTCTGCGTCGCGTTCCGCCGGGGGCCGCGCGGAGAGGATAACGAGCATAATGAGGAATAGAGAAAACAATGAGAGAGGAGAAGAAACGAAGTAAACGATGGTGAGACGAGGCGCGATCGGAGACGAGAGACGTACATTTTTTACGGGAGATCGCGTAATAAAACGAGAGAAATAGAGAGAGAGAGAGAGATATGCGATAATTTTTATTTTTATTATGATATCACCATAATTCGTATATATTAAAAATAAGTTACAAATTTTGAAAAATTCGTAATAATT
>NW_021848537.1:2532670-2547951 GCF_003651465.1 Formica exsecta
CTCTCTCTCTCTCTCTCTCTCTCTCTCTCTCTCTCTCTCTCTCTCTCTCTCTCTCTCTCTCTCTCTCTCTCTCTCTCTCTCTCTCTCTCTCTCTCTCTCTCTCTCTCTCTCTCTCTCTCTCTCTCTCTCTCTCTCTCTCTCTCTCTCTCTCTCTCTCTCTCTCTCTCTCTCTCTCTCTCTCTCTCTCTCTCTCTCTCTCTCTCTCTCTCTCTCTCTCTCTCTCTCTCTCTCTCTCTCTCTCTCTCTCTCTCTCTCTCTCTCTCTCTCTCTCTCTCTCTCTCTCTCTCTCTCTCTCTCTCTCTCTCTCTCTCTCTCTCTCTCTCTCTCTCTCTCTCTCTCTCTCTCTCTCTCTCTCTCTCTCTCTCTCTCTCTCTCTCTCTCTCTCTCTCTCTCTCTCTCTCTCTCTCTCTCTCTCTCTCTCTCTCTCTCTCTCTCTCTCTCTCTCTCTCTCTCTCTCTCTCTCTCTCTCTCTCTCTCTCTCTCTCTCTCTCTCTCTCTCTCTCTCTCTCTCTCTCTCTCTCTCTCTCTCTCTCTCTCTCTCTCTCTCTCTCTCTCTCTCTCTCTCTCTCTCTCTCTCTCTCTCTCTCTCTCTCTCTCTCTCTCTCTCTCTCTCTCTCTCTCTCTCTCTCTCTCTCTCTCTCTCTCTCTCTCTCTCTCTCTCTCTCTCTCTCTCTCTCTCTCTCTCTCTCTCTCTCTCTCTCTCTCTCTCTCTCTCTCTCTCTCTCTCTCTCTCTCTCTCTCTCTCTCTCTCTCTCTCTCTCTCTCTCTCTCTCTCTCTCTCTCTCTCTCTCTCTCTCTCTCTCTCTCTCTCTCTCTCTCTCTCTCTCTCTCTCTCTCTCTCTCTCTCTCTCTCTCTCTCTCTCTCTCTCTCTCTCTGCACGCTACAACCCGCCGTCGCAGACATTCACGGCCTTCTGCGTCGCGTTCCGCCGGGGGCCGCGCGGAGAGGATAACGAGCATAATGAGGAATAGAGAAAACAATGAGAGAGGAGAAGAAACGAAGTAAACGATGGTGAGACGAGGCGCGATCGGAGACGAGAGACGTACATTTTTTACGGGAGATCGCGTAATAAAACGAGAGAAATAGAGAGAGAGAGAGAGAAAGAGGGAGTGAAAGAGAGAGAGGAATCGATCTTCGGTACACACAGTACACAGGAGAGAAGAGGGAGAGAGAGAGATGAAAAGAGATAGACACTTACCGCTGTGGAGCGAGGTAGCGTCCGTTCGTCGTCGTCCGTTGGCGAAACGTCGTTGTCAGATTCGACGAGGAAGAGAGAAAAACAGAGAGCAATCTCCTCCGAGGGTGTCCCAGCACTCTCCCCGCGTTACGTTAACTCTCTTCGGTGGAAAGTAGTCACAGTCTCCAACACCACCGCGCGAGAAAAAAATCACTCATGAGCGAGAACAACCACCCTCCTCTTCCTTTTAGGCCGGCTATCCGCAGCGGCGAGCCGCCGCGGAGGTTGCGAGCTACTCGCAGACGGGAAGAGAGATAGAAAGAGAGAGGTGGCGAGAGAGAAACAGAGTCCTTTTCTGATAGGATTTCTTGTCTCACATTTCTTCTCGCGCGATGTTACTACATCCGGATTGAATGCAACACCGTTCGGCCAGCCCCGGTGTTGACGGTGGATGGCGATGTCGGGACGACGGCTACTACGACGATGACGACGGCAACAACGACGACGACGACGAAGACGACGACGATGACGACGATGATGACGACGACGACGACGACGACGACGAAAACTGGCAGCGGCGGGACCAAAACGGCGAGCGCAGGAAGAGAGAGAGAAGTAGGCCGGTTAACCGTTCAGGCCGCACTGAAGAGTCGAGCGAGCCGAGGGTTAGTGAGGGTGAACCGGCGGGCGGCCTGGCATCCCTCCTCTCGCATCCCCGACACGCACCCCGCCACCGGCAACGAACACCCTCAACCCTCTCGCCCGCCACCCCGTCGATCGCCCCGCTCTCGCTCCCGTTACGTCGCTTTACTCCAACCCGCTGGCACGACGAAGAGAGCCTGAAATTTAAAGCAGGATAGTTTATAGCACAATGGTAGTGTAATAATGCAAACAGTTACGTCTGTATAATGGTTAAGATCTTATGCTATCCTATCCGAACTATAATCTCTCTCTAAATGCTATATGAATTTACTCATTATAATGTAGAAATTAAGAAAGATAGGGGTATAATTTTTGTAACATAATAATGTAACAATATACAAACACGAGATATATAGATAATTTATATATTTAAATAAATATGAAATGTAAATATGTGAAAGAAAAAGAATTCGTAGTTTAATAATATAATATACACTGATTTGCTAAATGAGAAAGCGTAATTTTCCGCAATATTTTTCACTGATACGTTCGCGTATCTGAATATGACCGAGCCACTGTCGACAGTATTTCTCTGAAATATATAGTAACAAGCGAGATTTCCGCTTACGACGCATCCCTTTCTGATTTCCCTCGTTGATAATTTAATCCCTCCGGCATTTTTTTTACAAAATACAAAGAAGATGCGCGCGTGTGTATACTTCCCATCCATCTAATAAAAAAAATTAAAAATCTGCATTTTCAATCTCCGTGAACAATGTCATAGTCATATCGTTTAATCTCGACGGATGAAGAAATTGTCTTCAACTGATTTGCGTGCGTTACAAATTACAACAACAAGATATTTCCCAATCAAATCGCCAATCTAATCTTTCTCGACCAGCGAAGAATTCGAGAGGAATGGAGACGAGCGCGTCTCGAAACAAGATTAATCGTAATTAATTTCACGCCCCTCAAGCATAAACGAGAAGTAATCCCTCGTCCGAGATAACTGTGTCGTTAAGTTCATCATCCTTGAAGATCGAATCCGATTCCGAATGATTTTCCATAAACGACAAAGGAATGTACGCGACGACCGATGATACTCGATTTTTTCATTGATTGATAACCGTATGATACAGAGTCCGATATCGTCCGTCAAGATAAGAAATTTCAACATCCAGATCCGATACAACCGTCGACGATATATATAATGGTTGCGTTCGGGTAATTTTTTTAATTACGATTCGCCCGGCTCTCTTATCGTGCGTCGCAGGTCGTACAATAATCGCAAGAACTAGCAACGCAAACTTAACTTCCGAACGACTCGTAATGCGTAATTAGTGCAATATATAAAGGCCTCGCGAACGCAAATTACCTGCGAACAGTATCGAGTACAGGGAGTGGCCCAACGATTTTTGTGTCGATTCACGTGGTCAACGTTGCGAAAACATCACCGACAATCGTGTGATCGGTTATTCGCACTGATAATAACTCTCGCGATCGCGGCCAGTGATAACAACAGTGGCGGAGGTCTCTTCTTGACCTCCTTTCGAGGTAGCTAAACCGACTATATTTCCTATTTTCCGCAGAAAATCTGCATTTTCAATCTCCGTGAACAATGTCATAGTCATATCGTTTAATCTCGACGGATGAAGAAATTGTCTTCAACTGATTTGCGTGCGTTACAAATTACAACAACAAGATATTTCCCAATCAAATCGCCAATCTAATCTTTCTCGACCAGCGAAGAATTCGAGAGGAATGGAGACGAGCGCGTCTCGAAACAAGATTAATCGTAATTAATTTCACGCCCCTCAAGCATAAACGAGAAGTAATCCCTCGTCCGAGATAACTGTGTCGTTAAGTTCATCATCCTTGAAGATCGAATCCGATTCCGAATGATTTTCCATAAACGACAAAGGAATGTACGCGACGAACGATGATACTCGATTTTTTCGTTGATTGATAACCGTATGATACAGAGTCCGATATCGTCCGTCAAGATAAGAAATTTCAACATCCAGATCCGATACAACCGTCGACGATATATATAATGGTTGCGTTCGGGTAATTTTTTTAATTACGATTCGCCCGGCTCTCTTATCGTGCGTCGCAGGTCGTACAATAATCGCAAGAACTAGCAACGCAAACTTAACTTCCGAACGACTCGTAATGCGTAATTAGTGCAATATATAAAGGCCTCGCGAACGCAAATTACCTGCGAACAGTATCGAGTACAGGGAGTGGCCCAACGATTTTTGTGTCGATTCACGTGGTCAACGTTGCGAAAACATCACCGACAATCGTGTGATCGGTTATTCGCACTGATAATAACTCTCGCGATCGCGGCCAGTGATAACAACAGTGGCGGAGGTCTCTTTTTGACCTCCTTTCGAGGTAGCTAAACCGACTATATTTCCTATTTTCCGCAGAAAAATGAAGATCGTAGCGTTCGGGCTTAGCCTGTTCTGTATCCTTGTCTGGGCAGTTAAGACGAACGGTGATCGTAAGTTAATATCTATGTATTTCGCTTCTAGTTCTCTCTCTCTGGAATCTCTCTCTCTCTCTCTTTCTCTCTAGAAATATATCTCGTTTATACCATCATCTATTCTCTGATGCTATTTATCTTTCTACTCCTTTCAGTCTACTTCAATTTTTAATCATCTTATTTTTTTAGTTATCTCTACTTTCGAGCATGTGTGTTTGATAGAGATTTAGATGAGAGATCTACAGAGTGTCCCAAAACTAAACGATCAAACGTTACCAGTATATTTTATAAGTAGACACAAAAAAAAAAATATTATATAAAAACATTGATATGAAAACGTTTTATTATCACGTTACACTAAAAGAAAATATGTTTGTTTAATTTTCCACTTTAAAATATCGTCCTTCGGTTTTAATACAAACATTGTTGAGAGGTTGAGTCTAATACTACAAATTTCATGTTTATTTTGCCTTAGCTGAACGAATGCCAAGCTGATCTTCTCAATCTTACCACAAATTGATTCTTGTATAATACGCTTTTGCTTTTTTTTACCATTTCTCATAGATAAAAATCAATCTGTAATAAGAGATAACTGGAATCGACAGATTAGATAAATAGCGAAGATTTATTTTTACATTGTTATATATCAATATTGTTATCGTTTTCATGTTTAATACTTTTATCACAATTTTTAAAAACTAATATTCAGATAAAATTTTTTTCTTGTTTGTACCTATAAAATATATTGACAAAATTTGATCGTTTAATTTTAGAATATTTTATAAACATATCTGTATAAAGATAAGTAATATGTAGATGAGGATCAAATCTGTGCTGCTTTGTTTATGTCTTTAATTTCAGAGGGTCATCGTTTACATTGTAATTTTGTTTCGACTCGATGCTTGCTTTTAAAACTCTGTTCACCTACTTCCTATAAAATTGCTCCGTAAAATTACATGCTGTCTTTCTCCATTATCTTTACATTATTTTTCTCATCTCAGGCCATAATTAGGATATAGCCGTAATATATTTATTTAGAAATATATCTTATTATTATTATATATTTGTAATTTCACAGAGTTGTCATTTTGGTCGTACGTCGTAGCGGCATTAATGTTGCCGCTTTTACTTTTCCGTGCGTTTACTGGCTTATGTACGTTTCGTTAATGTTTTTAGTTATTGTTAATGTTTTTAATTATTCATATCGTGAGTTCAGTATCGTTTTATGTTTGCTTTTAATTATAGAAATAATTATATATTGCATAAACTTTTTAGAACTCATGTTTTTGCAGATGCGTACGTGGAACATGACGCGTTTGGATCTAATATGTTTGAAGAGTTCCTTGAAAAATTGAAGACCATAATGCAAACCGGAAATGACACGCTCGGAATTCCGGTGCTTGATCCATTCATCGCGGATCAGGTCGGACCGATCCTGATTG
The DNA here is from genome assembly GCF_003651465.1 of Formica exsecta. Lineage (NCBI taxonomy): Eukaryota > Metazoa > Arthropoda > Insecta > Hymenoptera > Formicidae > Formica > Formica exsecta. Next base: position 2,538,421 of record NW_021848537.1, read on the forward strand.
ACGATGAAATGATAAAGTGCATATTGATTTGAGTTTTTTTTTGTTTAAGTAACACGTTTTAAGGAACACGACCGCCAACGCTTTAAATTAATATTTAAATTAAATTAAATTAATATACACATCTCCAGAAAAAAACAATATTCAAAAAAATATTCTGGCAATTACAAGTTTTTAATTAATATCTTTTACCTTATATATCGCCTTAAAAAACTGATTATTATCAGTGTGCATAGATTATATACATATATAATCTAACAAGAGAAAAGGGAGAGGAAAGAGATATTATTAAAGAATTTGATTTTGCTAGAGAGCTCGAGTGGATTAATTTAATGTGTATGTGATAATCAACATATTAAACAATATTTCATTATTAAACGTTATAATAAACGAAACTGCAAAGTTCATTTAACGGTGACTGACAATTTTTTAATGTTTTCGGTGTACCTTTAGATTGGACGCTCTTTTGACAAACGTCAAAGTGGACGGCCTGTCCGCATACAATGTCAACCATGGTGACTTCAAGATAATTGGTATGAAACTCATGATGAACCTTTCTTGGCCGTTGATAGTCGCGAGTACAAATTATGCCATGAAGGGTAAAGCCGACAATTTTGAAATTTACGGCAATGGCGAAATGGAGTGAGTATTGGCGAATAATTCTTTGAAACCGATATAATCTCGATGCGATGTCAAATTTCCGATACTTAAACACACACGAGAAAGGATTTCACCGTCAACCCGTAGGAAAATTATTTAAACTAAATCTGAATTTTAGCGAAATTGTTCCAATTTCAATTATCATTGTAATTTTACAATCTTATATACATATTTTTATTTTGTATAACAATAATATTTATATATCATCATTTAATATTAATATTTATATAATATCTACATTTCCATATCAAAATACAAACATTATAAATTTGTACTTAAACACGTTTCTTTTTGCACGCATAAATTAGAGAAACAAAAACAAACAAACTTTTTGGCAGAAATATTTTCTGAACTTTAAAATATATATAGACAACATTTTATTGTTAAATACTCTATTATTTTTAATAATTAAATTTCCATTTCCTCTCCCTCTCCCCTCTAATTATAACAGTACATGTCTTATCAATATTGATTTAAAAATTCAGGTCATGAGAGATTATGGGATATATGTATTCAATTTCCAGAATATCCCCACAGGACCTTTCTTTCGAAACGGAAATTGGTTTTACAATGGACGGCAAATATCTTAAAGTGAGGAGCATGGAATTGAAGATTTTCTTGAAAGCGCTTAATGTAAGTAACTATCAATTCTTTGTCTTCTCTTTTCTTGATTATAATCCTCAAGGTTCGCAAATGGAGCCAATATTCAATCGTTGCACATAAAATATCGATTTTGCGCGCGCGTTAATAATTTTCAAGTAATTATTAAAAAAAAATACATATAATTAAAAACTTTAAAAAAATACTTTTCACATTTTATATAAGTAACAAAAAGTTGCTACCGTAATCTCTCGTTTTGATTAAATGTAGGAAATCTATATATAAGTTAAGGGAAAAAGAGAGAGAGAGAGAAATAGAAAATCATAAAAACATTTTTTCAGCTTCATATTCCGGATATTAAATTTTTCTGTACTGCAAATATTCGTTTCCTTTTCTTTTACATTAATACCATTCTATGAAGTTTATATTACGAATTTTTTCTACTATTTTAATATTATAAAATAACATTACACGAATCTATTGTTTAAATCAGCCGTTACGAAAAAGATCATAATTTTAAAATTCAGTCAGCTTCACCATGTGATTTGTCTTCTCGCGATATGTACATAAATGTATAATATTAAAAGATCATCATTGATAAAGGGAGTTATTGATCTCTCTTTACAAAAAATGGTTTAAAAAAAAGGGAGTTCATACATAATTAAAAATAATTATTACCAGAAACATCTCAAAAGAAAGAACACTTTTTAAATTGAAATTTAATTTTTTATATCCTTATGTGCCAAACAAGCAGTGCAGTAGTATAGATAGTATATACTGTAGATAGCAAAATTGAAAAGCAAGAGAAACAGTTTTCTGTAATTTTTCTCAGAAAAGAATTGATCAGCACGATTCAAACGATTCGACGATTGATTCTCAACGTCTTCGACAAATTTATCGCAAACATTTCATAAAGTTTGAAAAATATCTTTGTTTCATACAGACTTAAAATTATCAAAATATGAAATTTTGTATGCAACGATTTAATAGAAAAAAAATTGACTCACATCATTTATATAATTTTTAAATAATTTCTTCTATTTCTCAATCGTTCTTATTTTTTTCGACAGAAATTTTAATTGATCTTTTTTCATATTATTCACTTTTAATTTTTTTAACGAAAAATTAAGCCTTTTTTTATTGTTTGCAGTTTCACGCGACAGGTCTTTTCGACGATGACGAATTGTCCGAACTACTAAGCGCTGTAATCTCCGATATGATGCCTCAGCTGATCGAGGATTATCATGACACGATTACAGGCAAACTTATTCCTCTCGTCACGCAGAAGCTCAACGCTTTTCTGTCTACTATGACGCTAGCAGAGCTATTGAGATTAATAGGTCTTTAGTATCAGTTTTTTTCGTCATAAGTATGTCATTCTCACTGTCATTCGATCAATCGTTTATACAGTCGCGACACTTAATCGATTAAGCGATGAGATGTATGATATAATGCGTGTGAATAGCATGTATTGATAATATCAAGAAGAAATAGAAATGCATACTAATTACTGGAAATTTATATTTTTTGAATAAATATAGTTTTTAAAATTGCTAACAAAAGTAATATAATTATTACCGTAATTATTAATAAAAAATTACAAGTGTGAGAGAATATTTTTTTTTCTTTTATTGTAATTTTTTTCTACCCTGCATTATTTTTGGCTACACACGACATATTATCGTATTAAAAATTTTAAAAGAACATGTCTTATAATGCATGTCAAAAGGCGCGGAAAAAAGTGTACCTATATACTTCGTATTATCTATAATATATTAATTCTATACAAAATTATTCTGAGAAAACGTATACGCATATATTTTTTTACTCACTGTATATATTAAAGAATGAGTTTTAGATAGTTATGATGTACACATACTACGCGCATTAAACTTGATAACACTCTCGATAACATGATAGATTGCATGAACGATGCGTTCGCGTATAAAGATCTGATTCTCGCAACAGTCGAGACGGTATTAACAAGCGAGACAATATCTTAAGAAATGTGTAAGAGTGGGAATAGCGAGCGAGGCCGCGCTTTGTTTATAATATGTTTGTAAACAATAGGACTCGCTTGTGTATCCCCGCTCTCCTATCCCTTGTATACAGTTATTCACGTATATTTTAAGATATTTTCTTGCTTCATATCATTTCAATTACTGCGAGGATTAGAATTTGAGAGACTCCCATAACATCGAATGATCTATTTCATGCAAACGAATAATGCAATAAAATCTATGTTTAAAAAAGAAAGGGAGAGAGAAAGAGACAAAGCAAAAAAGTGATTGACAAATTTGTTAATCTAAATAAATTTGGTTTATCAATTTTGGTATCTAAATCAATTACTCCTTTTTTCCCTCGATTAGAATAATTTTTTATTATCAAAATTTTAAGTTTTACGAAAATTGAGAATCTGATTTTGGCAAAAATCTTTCGTATACACGAGCATCAAATATTTATAAGTACTATTAAAATAAAAAAAATTGCGTGAACGACGCGTTCGAATATAAAGATCTGATTCTCGCGACAGTCGAGACGGTAATAACAAGCGAGACAATATCTTAAGAAATGTGTAAGAATGGGGGTAGCGAGCGAGGCCGCGCTTTGTTTATAATATGATTGTAAACAATAGGGCTCGCTTGTGTATCCCCTCTCTTCTACCTTATATACAGTGGTTCACGTATATTTTAAGATATTTTCTTGCTTCATATTATTTCAATTACTGTGAGGATATAGAACTTGAGAGACTTCCATAACACCATCGATCTATTTCATGCAAACGGATAATGCAATAAAATCTGTTTAAAAGAGAAAAAGAGAGAGAGAAAGAGATAGAGCAAAAAAGTGATTAGCAAATTTGTTAATCTAAATAAATTTGGTTTATTAATTTTGGTATCTAAATCAATTACTTCTTTTTCACCATTTTTGCTCGCTCGATCAGACTAATTTTTTATTATCAAAACTAAGTTTTACGAAGAGTCGAGAATCCGATTTTGGCAAAAATCTCTCATATGCACGAGCGTTAAATATTTAGGAGTACTATTAGAATAGAAAAATTGCATGAATGACGCGTTCACGTTGAAAGATCTGATACTCGCGATAGTCGAGACGGTATTAACAAGCGAGACAATATCTTAAGAAATGTGTAAGAGTGGGAGAAGCGAGCGAGGCCGCGCTTTGTTTATAATACGCTATGTTTATAAACGATAGGGCTCGCTTGTGTATCCCCTCTCTCCTACCTCGTATACAGTGTTTTACGTATATTTTAAGATATTTTCTTGTTTCATATCATTTCAATTACTGTGAGGATATAGAACTTGAGAGACTTCCATAACACTTTTCGATCTATTTCATGCAAACAGATAATGCAATAAAATCTATGTTTAAAAGAGAAAGGGAGAGAGAAAGAGACAGAGCAAAAAACTGATTGGCAAATTTGTTAATCTAAATAAATTTGGTTTATTAATTTTAGTATCTAAATCAATTATTTCTTTTTCACCATTTTTTCTCCCTCGATCAGAATAATTTTTTATTATCAAAATTCCAAGTTTTACGAAGACTCGAGAATCCGATCATTTACAAAAATCTTTCATATACACGAGCGTCAAATATTTAGAAGTATTATTAGAATAGAAAAATCATCAAAAAAATTGCTAAATAAAAAAAAAATAATTTAACCAGTTTCGATATAACAAAGATAATATAAAGTATTTTTTATTGAATATGTTATGCGCGATTTACGATTGCATTAAGTTCTCAAATTACTTTACAACATTTCTACATTACCCCAATTAATTGCGTTACGAGTTCCTTCTATAATCTAATCTGATTGTTACGATAAAACGTGGGACTCGCTATGATATTAAACGAAACCAAAAAATAAAATAATTTCAAAGTAAAATTCATTGGAATTACATAATTATACCCGATTGACTCAAATTCCGTAAACTCAAATCGTCAGGAGACTCTTGTTAATGTCAATTTCAAAATCACAAACAGCCCAATTTAATTTTTTATATGAAAATGATAAAAGATGTATACCATCGCCCGTGCGTGTCTTCATCCAATTTTCCAAGATCAGATCCCTCGGATTGGACAAAAATCAAATCGTTGTACGACATCGTGATCGATAAGAAATCTTAATGTCTAGGCGGATCCCGATATCGATGACATACAAACCAAGCCATTTTCTATAAATATGCCCACATTCTTTTTCGAGTCGCAGTCTCGTTCGCATTATTTTTTTAATTATAATTGCAAACAGCGTGAATTATACCATCAACGTACGAACTCAACAAAGATTTGTATTAATTAGTACGTAGAAGATCATTTTAATATCTGCAAATATAAGTATCCAAATAATATTAATTTTCCGGAGTACATACGAATATATTAGATTGAACGGAAAGTTCGTTCCATTTTTTACTAAGAGATGAAGACCCAAAAAACGGCATGAACTTTGCGTTCACGAATTGCAATAACTTTGATCTCATTTGAAAGATAATTTAATTCTCTACAACTTTTGTTTCGGTATTTTTTGTTAAAAAACGCATACTTTCCCTGATATTTGTAAAAATGTAAAAAATATCCGTGATTTCACAGGTTTTTGGGCACTAATTTTTTAAGGAAGCATTTTTCGACCCATGTATATCGGAAACTTTTTGTTCGGAATTAAATTATCTTTCAAATGAGATCAAAGTGATTGTAGTTTGCTCCATAGGAGTTCATGCCGTTTTTTGGGTCTTCATCTCTTAGTAAAAAACGGAACCTCAAATGTACCAAAAAGTGTTTTTTCGGCTATTGACGGTTATTCGAAAACTTATGGAACGAACTATTGGATTGAACGGAAAGTTCGTTCCGTTTTTTACTAAGAGATGAAGACCGAAAAAACGGCACAAACTTTTCGTTCAACCCAATATATACACTAGTCGCTCGATAAATTTGCAAATTTTTTTCTCAAGCATTTACGTCAAATGTTGATTTTTCGTATTTCGGAAATTCGCGTAATCCTGATGTCCTCGGCAAATTCATTATCTTTAAGAATGTGATATCTCGAAAGAAAGAGACTGTTTTCTATTTCGACCGTGTATTCTATTTTGTGCAGAAAAATGAACCACATGGCATTTGGGCTTATCCTGATCTGTTGCCTTGCTGGGGCAATTGAAACGAACGGTTATCGTAAGTAAATATCAATATTTCTTTTCTCACTGTACTCTCATTTGTTCTAGTATTTTTCCCTAAAAATATATTGAATATTTTTCTAAAGATGCGTCACACTCCCTTACATTTATTTTTCTTTGTCTATTTTCTTTTCTATCGTCTTTAATTTATATAACTTTTAAGCTCACTTTAATTTTATTTTTTAATCGTTTTTTTTTTTTTTTTTTTTTTTTTTTTTTTTTTTTTTTAAAAATAAACAAATACGTATTAAAGAGATACAACGTTTTTTAGTAATCTACTTATAAATAGTTCACTTTTATGCAGCCTATTCTTTAATAATATCAACTTCCGCGATTCTACAGATATTTCATTATCTCACGTAATGTTGTGCTTTCGTAAAATATTTTTGAAAATAATATTTTTTTTTGCTAACTATAAAAATTTTCACTTTTATTCGCAGATGTGTACACAAAACGTACTATATTTGAGAAGTTTCTCGAAAAATTTAAGATCGTATTAAAGACTGGAAACGAGTCACTCGGAATTCCGGTCTTTGATCCATTCACCGCGGAACGGATACCAATCAAATTAAACGAGGAAATAATAAAGTGCGTGCTATTTTAATATTTTCAATTAAATGATATTTACAATCGCTGTGAAAAAACAAAATCATATTTGTATAATATATCGCAACGATCTCGTAAAAAGAGAGAGAGATTGTCATTGTCTGTCTTGTCAATTTTATCAGCCTAGAATTTACGATTCTCATTTACCCTCCTGCTAATAAAAGTACCATTTTTTGTTTATAATATATTTTTTTCTAATTACTGTAAAAAAGTCTATAAAATCACGTTAAAGCAATAGAGCAAAATACCTTGATTATAATAATTTACGATATTTTTCATGTTTCTCCGCAATCCTCAGCTTGGAAGCGTTTTTGACAAACGTCAATATGCGTGGTTTATCCGAGTACAAAATCATAGACGGTAATTTTCAAATAATTGGTGTAAAGTTTAACATGAATCTTTCCTGGCCGTTGATAACCGCGAGTACCGATTACGTCATGAAAGGCTATGCCGATTCTTACGAAATTTACGGAAACGGTGAAATAAAGTGAGTATTCCTTCTTTTTTTCTCCCGAGAATCGAACGTATGTAATTTCGGCGAGTTCAGTTTAAGTATACATTTTCCCAGATATATTCTTAATTTATCTTATTTCATTGTTATATATCCGTTTTTTTACATAATAAATTTTTACATTTGGTATCATAATAGGACTTTCTGTCAATTCTTTGATTCAAAAATAAACATAAAGTAAAAACTTGAAGCTAAGAATATGCGTATTTTATGTGTTCTATTTTTAGCCTATCCGCGAAGGATTTCAATTTGGAGACGGAAATTAGTTTCATAGTGAACGGAGAACATTTTAAAGTGAGAAATATGAAATTAAAACTTTCTCTGAGAGAGCTAGATGTAAGTATAACCGGGTGTTCCATAAAATTCAGATCTTCGACGTTTCGTACGCGATACGGTTCGATAGAAACTGTTGATCGACAATTTATTTGATAATTATAAACTAATGCTTTCACCTTTCATTTTCCCATTTTTTTCTTATTTTTAATTAATTTTTCTCACTATTCGCAGTTTCACGTGACAGGCCTGTTCAACGATGACGAGGTGTCCAATGTACTGAGTGCCGTGATATCCGATATGGCACCTGAGTTGCTCGAAGATGTCACACTTATGGACAGACTTACCTTTCTTGCGATAAAAAAAATTGACGCTTTTCTCTCCACTAAGACATTTGGAGAATTATTGAAACTATTGGGAATGTTTGATTGATAGCGTCAGTCTTTTCATCATGTCGATATTGCATTCGTGTTTAAATTTTAAAAATTAAATAAATTAAGTATATATAAAACTATTTTTAAAAAATTAGTTCGGTCACTCCAATATAAAAATAATTTGTCCATTCTTGGCATCATTAAGTCACTAATATTGTATACAAATATAATTTCAAACAAATCAAGTTATTAAATTTAAACTTTCTTTCATTAAATATTTCAGAGTTAATAAAGCTTTATATATAATTATATATTAAATACATTTTTTGAATATTCACACTTCAATTTATATAATAGTATTAATTTTTCCTGTACGAATTTTTTTATCGTTACATATAAAATGCAAAAAATTAATTTTTATTATAAGTCTAAGATTTAATTAATTTTTGTAATATTCCGAGAATTTGTATCTAGCCAAATATTAAAACAAAAACAAAACAGCATACCTATATGCTTCGTATTATCTATAATATATTTATTCTATACAAAATTATTCTAGGAAAACGTATATGAATATAATTTTTTACTCCCTGTATATATTGAAGAATGAGTTTTAGATAGTTGTATAGATGATATACACATACTACGCGTATTAAACTTGAGATTCTCGATAATATGATAGATTGCGTGAACGATGCGTACGCGTATAAAAATCTGATTCTCGCGATAGTCGAGACGGTATCAACAAGCGAGACAATATCTTAAGAAATGTATAAGAATGGGGGTAGCGAGCGAGGCCGCGTTTTGTTTATAATATGTTTGTAAACAGTAGGGCTCGCTTGTGTATCCCCTCTCTCCTCCCTTGTATACATCAGTGTTTCACGTATACTTTAAGATATTTTCTTGCTTCATATCATTTCAACTACTGTGAGGATTAGAATTTGAGAAACTCCCATAACACCATCGTTCGCCTTATTATAAAGAAATAGAAATCATTGCCAATACGTTTTTTTAATGTTAATTTTCACAGATTACCTGCGTTCATCAAACTGCTCGCAATGATAATTAATAAAGAAGCAATAATTTCCCAAATTAAACAATAATATTTAAACAAATATAAATAGTAAATTTAGTTACCAGTACTGCCGTAGCACTGCTATTGTATTGCCGGTAGATTGCAGTTGCATTCCAATTAAAACGTTATTAATATCATACAAAATTAGAGATTTTCCTAAATATTCTCTACATTATAATTTAGAGAAAATTAAATTTCAATTAATTATATACATATATTTTGAGTGAAAAAATATATATATATATATATTTA
>NW_021848537.1:2548313-2562048 GCF_003651465.1 Formica exsecta
GGCATTCCCGATATTATATCATTTAATGTTTTGAACTACAATTGCGCGGAGTTCACGTGATGAAATTGTGAAACTATCGATATTAAAATAGTATATTTACGCATAATACAATGTCGCCTGATATTTTTCTCGATACTTCCAATATTACACGCTTACCTGCTGGCAATATTTATTCTCGAAAATTGAATTTCTCAATAAATTTTACTACGTTTTATACATATAATGCTTCGAACTAACGTCGCGCGAAAATCACATGATGGAATTATCGAACATCATCGAGACCCGATATACAGTATTTAAGTAATAATAGTTATTATATAATAACGACGAGATCGATCGGTAGATACTACGTGATTAATTACAGACAATATTTAGTCTCAATTAACCTGAAATTGCGAGTCGGACTCGATAAGACAAGCTCTTATGACTGTAATATCATACGATGATATAATTAATAACCATAATATAATTACAGTGTTAATCACTATTTTTTCCAATTAATCGATTCGTTCTTTCGATATATACTTACGATGCTCGATCTATCCGGAATATCTCCAGCACAAGCGCATCCTGATGTCACAAATAACCGCGCACAATTACGTTATGGACGAAGAACGTTAAAATATATTACGTTAAAACGCCACGGTCCGATTTCGAAATTCCTTGCGTCACGCGAATTAAATATGGCTCTCGCTCACTGGTGCCAACTTTGACACGTGATTCACTCTAAGCGGTAATTTTTGACTAAACGTGACGTTGGGTGCGCTTCATTAGACGCTAACGAAAGTTTCGAATCCGAGAGAAGTTTGAATTAATTAAAGCAAAGAAATATTTCGTCAAAACGAAACTTTCGAACGAAACTTTCATAGCGACGAATGACAGAACGCACTTTTATTTTAACATATGATATTAAATATAAATATAAACGGGACATATATTAAATATTATATAAATATATATCGTCGAATAATTTATTCACTTACCGAAACGAATACGTTATATTCAGACAGTGATTGAATTGCCATTTTCGATAATATTAGAAATCGTGTGTTTCGTATATAACGCAAGTGAGAATCGCAAAAAGTTCGATCTATCACTCTCCATAATCGAGACAGTATTATTATTCTACTATTATACTATTTATTCATTACTCCTTGCATTGCGTATTAAATTCGGCACTTTCGATAACACATATATATGATAGATTTTTTTGCGTTTGAAGATCCGATCCTCGCGACAGTCGAGACGATATTAAAAGTGAGACGATGTCTTGAGGAATGTGTATAGGACGGCAAGTGGACTCGCTCGTGTATCCCCCTCTCTCTCTCTCTCTCTCCTGCCTTACCTTGCATACTTCAAGATATTTTCTCGTTTTATATCGTTTTAATTACCGCGAGAATTAGAATTTGATAGAGACTCCCGTAACACACCGATTAATCTATTTTAGGCAAACGGATATTAGTGACAAAATTATTTTTATACACAAACCTATTACTCACGTAGTTTATAACGTTACATCGAGAGTGTTATATTTAAATCGTGATACAAGGAATTTCGCGGAATCGGACTGCACGCAGTGAATCGGAATAAGTGACGTGAAGTGTTAGAGTAATCCTTCGCGCTTCTTCGCCTTTTGCCAGTATTTTCGTAATTTCGCGAGTAAATAAATATCGAGAGAAAGAGACGAAGTATTTTATTGAGAATCACACGTTCGGATTTCTTTCCAATAATATACGCGACAGAATATTTATTTTCGAGAAATTGGAATCTGTTTTATCGACAGCAGGTCAAGTGACAGTCGTCGGTCTCATTTATCGACAGAGGACGAGCGATCGGGCGGGCATTAGTCAGTGCGGATGACAAATCTGTCGCGATCTGACCACGGTGCCCCGGATTATCGTTATCGCAACGTATCGGACGCGACTCTTCCTGCCAGGCGTAGCAATCATGATCCTGCTGGAGATACACAACAGGATACTCGAGGAAACGTTGACGAACAAAATCAAGAATGCCTTGTCAGGGTGAGGACCTCGCGTGCGCGCGATCTTCTTTTTCTCGCCCCCGTTAAAGATCCTTAAGGGCCCGTCTTATCTCCTCATAACCTCGTTCCGGAAAATGTGGCGCCGGGGCGGTGTCCGTCGCAATTTTGCCGCCGTTATTTATCTCTCCGCGGGAAGTTCTTATGTCTGAATAATTTATCTAAATTTAGATCGCTTTCTCCTTTGAGTCGTATTACTTTCGTCTTCCTAATCACGTCCCTTCGCGTTTTACTCCACTTATTTTCTTCAAATCTCGCCCCAGAATTTTAGCTTCATATCCTATCTTTTTGAGCTACCAATAATTTTTATCTGTTGGAAATTTTTGAAGTTGTATCAAATCAATATCCTTGCGATTACCTTCTTTTGACAATGTGTGTTTTGTTGGCAGACACAAGCAGGAGTCGACAGATGTTGTCATAGCGGACTTTGACGGAGTATTGTTTCACATTTCAAATTTCAGCGGGGACAAATCGAAGCTTAGAGTAAGCCAGTGTCTGCTACTATCTTTTGTAGTATTTTTATATTAACTCACCAATTCTTTTATATTATGGATATGTTTTTTTGCAGATAAGTATTCTGCTCAAATTTTATAAACAGTTGCAAGAATATGACGCAGATGAGTTGCTCAAACGAGAGTACGGGTCCCATCTCATTGCACCAGAGAGTGGTTAGATATCTACGAATTTTTATACAAACTTTTTCGCTTAAGAATTAGAGAGTTTAACGATTAATTATTTGAATCCATCTATCATTTCTACAGGTTATAATGTATCGGTGCTCATAGATTTAGAGAAGTTACCAGAAGACTGGGAGGCGTTAGTGAGGAAAGTCGCCCTGTTGAAGAGACATTGCTTTGCCAGTGTCTTTGAGAAGTACTTTGATTTTCAGGAAGAATATTGCGATTCTCCGGGCAGGCCAGTACAGAAAAGGGCTGTCATCCATTATCGAGACGAGGAAACAATGTAAGAAATTTTAATTAACTTGAAGAAATTTATATGATTCTTATTATTATTATTATTATCATTATTAATTGTTTTATTAACTCTCATCAAGGTATGTAGAGGCCAAAAGCGACAGGGTCACAGTAGTATTTAGCACAATATTCAAGGATGAGGATGACATGGTCATTGGCAAACTGTTTCTTCAAGAATTGAAAGAAGGCAGGCGAGCAAGCCACACTGCTCCGCAAGTTTTATTCAACCATCGCGAGCCGCCGTTGGAGCTACAAGATTCCGAAGCAGCGGTTGGAGATTGCATTGGCTACATCACGTTCGGTAAAGAAAGATTGATTTACTTTTTCAACCATTCACTAAGTTGCATCAATTTGATCATAGCAATGCACGCGATTCTTCGTTATTTTATAAAGAAAAGTAAAAAAATAATATGCAGAACCTATTGTTAAAGTTTGAAATTTATAGATTTGAATGTCAAGAATTTTAAAGATTAAATAATAAAAGATTTTTTATATGTGAGGGATTAATCTTTCTTAAATAATAATTAGATCCTTAAATTTTAATTATTTTTGTTGCTAACTTTTTGCTACCCTGATATTTTAGGATTGATATGCATACATGACAGTTTCTGTAAAATTTTACTTTGCAGTGTTGTTTCCACGTCACACCAATCGAGAAGCACGCGACAATACCATCGACCTGATACACATGTTTAGGAATTACCTGCACTATCATATTAAGTGCAGTAAGGTTTATATTCATTCGAGAATGCGTACTAAGACGACGGACTTCCTTAAGGTGCTGAACAGAGCGAGATCTCAATCGAAGAACACTGAAAAGAAGACTATCACGTAAGTAACCAAATATTTGACTTTATAAAGTAAAAGTAGATTGACATAAATGTGACAATTATATGATTGTACCATATTTATTTAATTACATAATTACATATATAAATGATTTAGAATCTTTTATATTATTATATCTTTTACATTATATTATATAAAAATATTTTAAAATATTTGATAAAAGTCCATAACATTCCAAATTAAAAATATATGTTACTTTATGTTGTGCTTGTTTCAGCTTACTTTATAATGATCTTTACACTATCAAGATTCATCACGATATGTAAAAACTTAACATTAAACTTACAATTCCTTACAGAGGACGAACATTCATCAGGAAAGAATGAGTGTACTGGAGGAGCGAAAGTGCTGATACTTCTTAAGGGAAGAGAACGAAGGATTAGAGTGTGCAGTTAGAGTGCGGTTGGAAAGGTCCTGCAAACAAGGTTTCCCGCAAAGGCATTCCTTGATTCGCGCGGTATCGGCGAGTTAAGTGCTTTGGACCTTTGAGTTTTAATCTGTATCACGAACAGTGCCCTATATTTAGGAAAGACGTAGCGTCGCGTTAAGTGAATATGGAAGGAAAGGAGAATCACAGTTTCGTGTCGGCTTAGTTAAGCCGACGACGCCTCAATTACTCAGAAAGAATATTCGAAGATGCTATTGTTACATCTGTGTACTGTGGGTTGACAGTTAATGCTATTACGAATATTGCTCGTTATGCAAAACGTTTTGTCGATTTTTACAGTGTGATCTAGGATTGGAATACAATACCACTGAAACTTCAAGATGTTTGGATTCCATTACATATTAAGCTGGTTGTTACATGAAACAATTTATTATATGTTACATTTTCAACTACATTTGGCACTTTGTGAACGAATACATTGAATGCAGATTAGTGTTACAGTGAGATTCTTCAAAATGAAATCGTGAGATATCTTTAAAAAGACAGAAAAAAAAATACGTTTAAATTTTCAATCTGTTGAATCTGTGATTTACTCATCATGAAATTTTGGGGCAACATTATTTAAGTCGTCAAAAGTTACTAAACTAAGAAAATCAGTAAGAAAAAAATGGCAATTAACAATTTTACTTTTCACATTTTGCACGTTCCAGCTCGATCGTCGAACGAACAAAATTATTGTTAAATAGCGCGATAATTTTTTTTTCGATACTACTTTTATCGTCTACTTAATGACTATACATTCGATTATTGTGAAAGATAATAAAACGACATTAACAATCTACACAACGTACTTTTACATCTATAAGTATTGATCTATAATCAGTAAGCGGCGTAAAATAGGGAGTGTCGGAACATATCGTTCAATTAAGCAGACACACCCTCAGTCTTCTGACACTGCCATGAATTTTTTCCTCAGTCAGAGGTTGTCCTGTTGAGAGTGAATATGCATCGACGCGTGCTTGACAATCCAGTCGACAAAATAATTAATGTTTTTCATATAATTAAATAAAATTACAGATTACAAATTTTTAAGTCGTACTTTTCGATTAGAATACGAAATTTCGGATATATTAGAGGGAACATTTAGATCTGAACTTATTATCTTTGGATCTTGGATTCGGAAACGCTTGTTATATAGCACAATGGAAGAGACAACGTTACCCAATACTTTACCGTTCTCGGGCACCTCGTCCGTGTCTCCCTGCTTGTCGAACGAAGCTTCTACAAAGGTAGAGGATTATGTGGAAGATGCAGTGCCACAATGGCTGGAGAATGAGGCGTTTCCAGGATTTCGTGTCTGGCAGCTCGCCGGCATTATTCTCTCCGTTTTGCTGAGCATCATCGTAGGATTGTGCTGTTGCATTCGCTTTCGCGTGCCCAGAACGAAGCAGGAGATCGAGGCAGATTACATTCGCAAAAAAATCACCAAGAGTTTCAGGAACAAGCTTTCAAAGATCAGCAACACAGAAATGGACGAGATGGATCTGCAAAAAGGTAACATGATTTCCGTTACGAAGATTGAGAATAATTATACGAAGACTCGGTATGAAATTTAATTAATCAAGAGAAAAGAAAGAGGAAGACATATAGAATGAATAAATATTTAAATTTTAATCCAATTCTAAGTTAAATATGAAAAAGAAAAATATACTTCCTCTTACATTATGATGAATCTTGAAAACATTTTGAAATGGAAAGCTAAGCTCGCTTTTCATATCACAGCTCTGGACAGGATCCAAAACGAGTTCGAGGGGGATGAATCTGCGATAGCGAAGGAGTGCGCGGAAATGGCACAGCGGAACATCCAGCACGGCTTTCGATCCAGATTCAACGCTGTATTCGGTGGAGCGCGTGTGCGTTTCAGTCAACGCGAGCACACTGAATTGAATGCCACGATCTAACGATGGCTTTTTAAAAATAAAAAATACTTCCTCTTCCTCCCAACAAGTATATTTCTATAATTTGTTTATCATACATACAATTTTAAGGGTATCGAGAAAAAAAATAAAAAATATAAAGAAACCAAACTAATATACATAAAACATTTTTTTAAATTATTATTTCTTAAAAAAAAAAAAGATTGAATGGTTCAAAATTTCAAAACTTTGAACAAAAAGAATCACAATGTCAATTTACGTTGAAAAAAACGACGGCTAATAAATTTATATGACACTTTCATTTTGACTAAATATAATCTTTATTTCATAGATATATTTTACACAAATTCATTTACTTTAGCATGCAACAGTGATCTATCTAGCAACGAATAATAATGCTTCAGAAAGCACTCCACGGAGTATTATAGTAATATTCTTTTTCTATCGTGTTGACATTTTGCTATCAATTAAATCTTTTATATCGATTTATTATTTGTACTCTCTCTTTAACCGCGCTTATCGTACACCACGCGCGATTGATCTTATTTATTTATATTTAATAGAACTCGTGGAAATATAGATTTAATGATTAATGACAATCGGTGCCGTTACGACTGTCTTAGATGTCTCTACACTGTAATTCGCTCGTGCACCCCAGCGCGAAGCTGCAAAGGCAAATAAAAAATAGTCTAAAAAAATTCCTGCTTCTTTTACTTTTTTATATATTTTTTTTTATTTTTTATATTTTTGAATTTTTATATATATTTTTTATTTTTGTATTTATTTTAATATTGTCGAGGGTTAATATATTTTATATCTTTTTTCTTAATAATACGTTTTGTAAAAAGATAAAAGTAATGTAAAAATGATATTTTCTGGTCTTAGGCCCTGCGCACAATAGAGGAAATATTAGGAATGGGAATAAAATATTAAATATCAGGAGGAGCAATTTGGAATTATTTTACTTCAAACAAGGAAACGGAATGGGTTAATTACTTTGCGAATATTTCTTTAATATCTTTGTAATCGAAGTTGTTAAAATTAAATCTTATATCCGGTTAACCGGGTAAAGGCGGTCATCGCAGACCAATTTTCGGTCAATTTTCACATGCTTTTGAAAACTTCAAAAATTATTGGCACCTATTAAAATTTTGCGCCCTACGCTGGAGCGTATATTGCATACTGCCTAGTAACGGCTCCGATGACAATATATGAAATAGAGAATGAAAATTACTATTAATATAACATTAATATTATAAAAAAAGACAATGAAAAAAAGTAAAACAAAAAATAATAGAAAAGATTATGATATATAATGAAAATTGTGACATTAGTGTGAAATCAATCTTTAGATATCTGGTCCTTCATTGACGTTATATTGAATTATGATGTCAAAAGCGAGAAATATGAATTTTTTTTCTTAATTTTAACGTCATAATTCAAGTCAGTCGTGCGAGGTAAATCGAGAAATCTGACTATTCAAAAGATATTATAATGATGTTTTACATAAATTTATATATTTATTTACTCAGATAAATTAAGATAAAAACGAAAAAGAAGGAGATTTTTCTCATTGAGGCGATATCGTGATGAGATCTTATAAGAGTAAAGACAGGAGAAGAAAATTCGATAAAATAAAAGACAATGGCATGCGTTTATGAAAATGATTTATTAAAATCGGAAAAAAACATACACAAGAGACCGAATTAAATGACAACTTTGACAATTCCATTGTAGCAAGTGCAATATATTCCTGTGTACGATTTCGTATGAAAAAAAAGAAAACAAGATCACCGATTTAACGAACAAAAAACAGCAGCGTGAAACAAACATCAGATTGCTAATCCCAATATAAATTATAACAATCGAAGTAACTCAATCGCGAGAGCTATCATTAAAATTACTCTCGAGCGAGTAAACAAGTACGTGCGTGTGCGCGACTCGCAATCTCTTCTCATAATTCATAAATAAGGATAATCACTATAATAATTAACGGAACATATATTATAAAGTAGGAACAAAAAATGCTAAAAAAAAAAAAGAAAACCTGATGCTATTTTCCATATCACGACATCCGTCAACAACTAATAATTGTTAAATCGATTTTATATTCTGCGACGTACAATTGCTATATTGATACAGTCATGGTATGCATTACATCGATAGGTTTATCGATGTAATACTGTTTCTAAACATGATCCAAGGAAGATCGATGAGACCGATCATTGCTCTCTCCTTGCGTTCTCTACAATGCGATATTAATAATCGCATGTAACGATCTTACACAAAGTAAACGACAAAATCTGATCTCTCAAGTATCTCGATAAATTCCTTTGCTTTAACAGAAAATTGAATTCGAGGATTGATCAAGATACTAAAAAATTTCCTTGTCTCTCCACTGTATACTTAAAAAATCTCATTTTTTAATCTCATATTTTAAAATCTCTCTATCTTTTATACTTTCGAGTACATGTCTCGAAAATTAAAAGATTAATAACAACGTTCGTCTTATATTTTTGCCGAAGAAAAATCAGATTTATATTATATTCGATCGTTAAATGCTTAGATTTTATATCTCCTTTTTTTCGAATCCTTACATTCTAGAATCTTCGAATGCTCGATTTTACTTTGAATCTCGCATTCTGCAAAATAGTTTGGATCCTTACACTCTACGATGTGTTGAAGTGTCTTCTTAAGTTTTAAGATCTCTGAATCCTTACGTTCTAGGATCTTAGATTCTAGGGTCTTTGGATCGTTAGGTGTTAGATTCTAGGAACTGTGGATTCTTAGGTTCTACGATCTTTAAATTCTTAATTTTTTTGCGCCACTTATAGATATTCTAGAATCTTGGAATATTTTTATATCTCTGATAGAGAGAAGAAAAGAAACGCGAGCGCTGATACGATAACTTAAATCTTATATTTAAATCTATATATTCAATATAAATCAACATAAAATAAAATTTCGTTTCCAGAAGCGAATTCTCAAAAGTGTACAAGATTGTAGCTTAAAAGCGCGTCGTATAAGGGAGGAACTTCGATCGACTAGAGGATCCAATACGACACGTCAACAAAAATATCTATACAAAAATGTAATAAACATATAGTCAGCGTACTTTTTTCTTTCACAAGATTTAAAGATTTGAAAGATTATTGTTACAAAAGTTGTATAGCGCTCTTGTAGAAAATTAAATCTCAGGTTTTAAATTTCTCGAAGCCTTTAGATCTTAATATACATTATACACTTTGACGTCTCAAATACTTTACAATCACGGAACCGAATCTCGTGATAGTTTGTCAACAAAAACCTGTCAGGAGACTATTTAAAGACGCCACGCGTTTCAAAAATGCGTTAAGATTACCGTGGCATATATTTTTTTGTTTTTTCACAGTAGGACCCTCGGAAAGTTACAACTAATACGCATGCACGCGAATGTCAATATAGATGGATTTGCGAGATGATTCCTTCCTCGGGATTTCTCTAATTGATGAAGACTGGCCCGAAGTGATATAGAAATAGAGATAGAGAGATATAAGCAAAGAAACAGAGAGAAAGAGAGCTCGCTACGAGGTAAGAGAAACGTGTCTCTTCATAAAACAGGTCGAAGTGGTGTCGCGACGCGCAACGTCGGCGGCGACGACGGTGAGCGTCTACGCGTGCCTTCACGAGATCTTATTCCGCCACCACGAAAACTTCATTTTCGGGCTGAGATACTGGAAACTGATGACCGAATGCGGGATCAGGGCGAGTATCGGTAGAAAGCTGCCGCAGCTGCGGCTCTTCGGCTCCTCATCATTCTCCATCGTCGTCTTGCTAGAAATAGTAGTAGTAGTGGTGGTAGTCGTCGTCGTGGTTGTTGGCGTAGAGTACGGATACGGAGTCGACAGCGGATTGCACGTAATATGGATGTTCTCAAGATTCCACTTGTTCTCGCTCCTCACGTCCGTCTCTTTCTCTGCGAGACTTCTTCTCTTCTGTTTCTTTTCCTGAGCGGCGGCACTTACGTATCGAACGATGCCTTTCTTCTCGAGAATGCTGCCACCGCCAATGTCGCAGTTGAGAGACGGGCTCCTGAGGGACGTTTTACGATATACCTTGGATCGCGGTGTCTTCATTATCATCGTCGTCGTCGTCGTCGTGGTTGCTGTCGTCGTTAAATGGGGTAAAGATGCCGATCGAACCGCGTCTATGCTATTTCCACTTCTCGGGATCATTTCGGAAATGTTACGATCCGGAGAAGCCTGCAAGGAAGGGGAATACTCTTTGCCTTCGCTCTTCGGGATCGTCGTTGCCGCGCTGTCGCAGTCACGAGGATCACGAGGAGCGAGGCAGAGAGGAACGGAGATTGTGCACGCTTCATTGGTCCCGGGTTGCGGGACGAATGAAGCGTCCTTGAACCCTCAGCTCGGGAAACGTGAGAAGAAGGCGCAAGTCAAATCGTAATTCGGGAAGCGACAATACTGCACGGCGGTGCGCAGCCAGTCGCCGGAACGGTTCAGATAATCGGATCGTTCCTCGAGGTCGCGTGGACAATTGGCCGCCGCTGACTGCTTGTTAGCGAAGATCGTCACGACGAATTTTCCCGGCTTGAAAGTGTTTAGCACGCGACGGATTATTTCGTCGTACGACGCCTCGGAGACATTGCACTCAAATGACACATATGAGAATTCGGGTTCTGGCGTGATGTGGATCGTCATGTAGCTACCCTGAAGAGAGGTCAAAAACATTAGTATTTTAACATATCGTAATGGACATTAAAAATTAAAGCTCTTGCATCCCTTGTAAAATCGTTAGATTGCATAAATCTTTTCTTGCTCTATATGTCACAATTCGTATTGAATATGAAGTAGATTTATAGAATGAAGATTCTTTCAAAAAGAGCCTTTTTTTAATTCACAATAAATATATGTAATGCAATGAAGAATCAGAAGCTTGAATCGGAAGAACAAGAAATACTATATAAAACAGATCTTACATATATTTATTTTTAAGCTTCACTTACATTTTTAGACACGCCGTTCATAGAGTATCCGCATGGCTCGAACAAAAAGTCGTCTATAATCATGTTGGGAATAAGTTTGTCGATCCCCGACTTCACTGTCGCCTCGTCAGCGGACGAGCAAACATCTCTAGTGAAGATTGACATCACGTCCGCATCCAGCTCGGTCATGAGTATCTCCAGGGTCTGATCAGGTTCTGGCGGATCCTGCTTGTCGCGGATCAGAGTGTAGAGATACCAACAATCCGTCTCGGGCGAGCCCATACAATAAGCCTCACCGTCTAAAATATGAATAAATAATGTAAGGACCAAGAATTAAAATTTCTCGATTCTCAAATCTTTCAAAGTTTTCGATTTCAATTAAAACGAAATGATATGAAACTTAAAAAACTTGTAATCATATATAATCAAATCATGTACGATGATTACCAGGGAAAAGGGAATCCAGGAGAGCAACTTCCTCCTCGAACGTCTGGTGCGGAGACATCTGGAGCTCCGGCTTCTTGTAATTCTTTCGGGAATAAAAAACATTCTGCAACAAGCGCAAAAAAAACGCGATTAATGACGATATTTAGCAAAAAATGAAGCGATGATCAACAAAATTCAAAAACGAGAAGCAGCGTGGTTTGTAAAAAAAAAAAGATTACTTGTGCTTCGATAAGAAAAGAAATATTATACTTGACGTATAAAAAGATTTTCCTTTTTCTCCCACTGAGAGAGAGAATCGCAAAATGCCAAAATTCTCGACGAAGCCACAAAGAAAAAGATCTCTACTCGTCCGACTGCTTATTCGCAGCGCGAGCGACAGATAGCGTGAGGGGAAACGCGCATTTCGAGTAAAGGCGTATATCGCGGAGAGATCAATAAACCAGGAGGCGGCAGAGAGACGCGTTTCGCGTGGCGGAGGGACCACGTATAGTGCGCGTTTCTTATCCGCGCGCACTAGGTCAAGTTATATAGCTAAGCACTCCTGAAACGAGGAGAGGAAGGAGTTGATCTCCTTTATGATCAGAGTCGAGTTTAATAGACACCGCATGCCTACAACGATCTTAGAGACCTTAGAATCTCTCTCTCTCTCTCTCTCTCTCTCTCTCTTTGCTTATCTATAACAAAATTTTTTTCCAATGGGAAATATTGATAAAATCAGATCTGATTTTTTTTCGTCTCTAATATCCACCTAATTTCCTTGAACTTTTCTCGTAATTTCGTGGTATTTATGTGTGTTCACAGTTGGAGAACGGATAAATTCAAACCACGAGCGTGCTCTCGTTGAGATATACTTCGCCCAGAGATATCCTTTACCTCGACATCGTCGAAACCTGTGTACTCTTCGACGAGCTCCAAAAGAGGCTCTAGACACTGCAGCGGTGTAGTGGTACCACAAGTCTTCAATATGAGTCTGCGCTTGGACACGAACATGCTGCTCTCGCTGCGGATAAGATAAATAATCGCATGATTAGCTGTTTTACTCATGTTCAAGTACGTGGCTTTTATTAATCTTTAGCACTGCTTATTTATTTGAGGCGTAAATTTTGAAAACTTTATTTTCTGTGAAGGAAAAGAAACTAGAAGAGAAAAAAAACGATTCTAGGATTAAAAAATTCAAGCGATAATTTTATTTAATTTAATGGGAAAGCTATTGTTTGATTATTTAAAGCTTAATTTTTATTCAACTTGATGTATGTAAATTAGCAGCGCATTTGGCACGATTATTACAGGCTAAAAGACCGTAAAACAATATCCTTCACTAATGACTTATGTGTTAGCGATGGAGCAGAATTCGCGATACTTGGAGTTATAATGCATAAAGCCGTATACTAGAATCGTAACGAAGGCGCGTATAATAAATTAAAGAGTAACAAATCTTCTTTTGCAAATCTATTGATTATTTTCTATTATTTTAATTATTTTGCACCACCGCAAATTACAATAGATAATTATTATCCGAGAATACTGTTGTATGATGGGGGCTATTCAACGAAGGTTACCAAAGAGAATAAAAGTTATTAAAAGATATTTGCTTGGCTGTCGTTGCCATTGCTATTTTTGGATTCTGTTTCACTATTAGAATGCAACGTTAAAGACAACTCGTGGAAATATCACGGACGCACGTGAACATCATCACCATTACGTCAGTTATGTTTCGCAGTTATGTCGACACATCATCGTCCGATAATTCATTCATTCAAATATATAAAGCGTTGGTCTTGATTACGCTATAACGAATCGAGGAACGATAAAAACTCGCTTAATCCGCAATAGTTCGTCCAAGTTCAGAATTAATTATACGAGCGATTTGAAAAATAGAAAAGATATTCGACTTATCTATGTTTATATTAATCTTTAATAAATGGATCAAACGAAAATAATTTGAGATAAATTTAAAATGTTATTTTATTTTTTATTTATATTTTATATCTATTTTTTTATAAATTTTATTTATAAAATAATTTTATTTATACAATTGCTATATTATTTTATTTACTCTGTTTCTAAATTTAGCATCATTTAGTATAAAGTAAAAATTTCGCATCTCGATATTTTTTTTTT
>NW_021848537.1:2562232-2565187 GCF_003651465.1 Formica exsecta
TATTTTTTTTTTTTTTTATTTGGTAAAATTTTCACAGTAAGATTATTTCAAATGTTGTATAAATGTCCGAATATGGATGTTTATTTGCAATATTTACATTTTTACTTCTTCATAACGAGCGATGAACTGAAAGCCGGGAAGTAGAAACGGCGCAAAAAATTCTTTTAAAGATAGATCGTCAAAGGTTATCGGTAATAGACGTTGACCCTAAGATCCTCCGTAAAGACAACGAGAGTCATAACGACGAAGCAACTCGTCTTACGAATATCTAAATAAGAATGCGATAAATATAAACGACAAATGGGCGCCGAACGTAATTACGTAGTTGCGCTGACGCGACGAAAAAATTCTGCCGATTTTCCGGATGGAGGAAAAAGCCAAAGGTTGAAAGCCTTAATCGGGATTCAGACGCGCGAGAAATGTAACTTTAAATTCAGATAATCGATACGCATTGTGTATTCATTTATATTTATTTTATTTATATTTAATTATTTATTTATATCGACGGGCGGAACAATCCTTCTTGGTGATACGAAAGTAAAAAGATGCCGGAACATATTAGTATCACTAATACAAATAGTAGTAATAACAATAAAAATCAGAGTAATAATAACAACGTCGATAAAGAAATAACGATAATAATCACAACGAAGTGTTCAATCGTATTCTTCTCGACCTCATTCCCATTATAATTTGCAGTGCGTGATATTATTTCCATTTGATGACTCCAAGAACCGTGAGTTCTAATATCGCAATTGTAAAGCATCGTAAATACATATATTGATTTATGGCCGGTGATTGTGAATGCAAAATATTTTTGTTTTTCCTTCAAATTTTACGTAAGGTAATAATCCGAATTTTTTTCAAAAAAAGATAAAGGATTTTGAAGAGAATTAAACAATTTCTTTCTGGATGGAAAGAAAGTATACAGTGAATGCTTATATTGATGAAAATTATTTCGCAAATTATTTTGTTTCAGGCGAGTTTGACAGATCGCACGTAAAACACGTGGGAATTTGAAATATATCGATATCAAATTAAATAACTTAAATTAAATAATTAATTAAATTTTTTCAGAAAAATTCAAGTATGATTTTTTTTGTTATTTGGATTTGCTGAAGATGATCCAGTCCAAAGAAAGGACCGAATTGTTCATCGTAATTAAAGAAAATTTCTACATAATTTAGTTGTACCAACTTGCTCGGCTCTCATTAGCCTACTTTCTACTTGAATTTTTATATTTAATATAATAGAGCATTTCCGTTTCGTTATTAATTTTTTTTTTATTAGCTGTTCTCTTCGTTGCACAAATAATGGTAGATAAGATGAAAGTTGTTTCAGGTATGCGGATCAAGGAATTTCAAGCATGAACATTCTACGAAAAGTCAAAAGGAGTCGTAAAAGACAAAAAAGAAGAAAAAGGCAGATTACAAGGCACCTAACGGTACATATTGTTTTCTTGACCGAAAGAGATAATAGGAGCTTTCTAAACTAACAGGATACAATACGGATGGGTGCAATACGAATATTGGAATAGCTTAGATAAGCCAGTTTTGAGACCCTTGGTAAAAACGTCGAGAAGCGTTTTTCTTTCTGGCATCTTTCTAATCATCACCAAATGTTAGACTTTTCCCATTTCGATCTTTTTGTGGAAAAATAAATAATCAAATAATACAAAGACAAAATTTTCCGGAGAGATTCAAATCATTTTTTTCGTTTCATTAATTTTTTTTATATTTCCTTTTTCTTTGCGTTTTATTACATCATTTTATTATAGAGTTTTTTTTACTATACTTTATATATATATTCCCGGGGAGCAAAATATAAACTAGTATTCCTAGTACAAATTTACCGGGAGGAGAGAACGAAATTGTCGTCTTGGACAGAGCAACTCGAGGAGGAGGACTCGTGCCACGAGGATTGAGTCGCGCGAGAGTGTCACCTTGACTGTATTTATTTCTAGGGGCAGATCGCGACAGAGGAGAGCGGCACTGGGTCGACCCGCGCACCCTCGAATATTCTGGAACCGGGGCACGTCGCGTCCCATCCCCATCCCGTGGCGTCGCGGCCGGCCGGGCCGGAGACGGTACATCTCTCTTCTCCATCAAAACAATTCGATATATCGATTATACAGCACACGCGGAGGGTGAGGGCCTCTCTCTCTCTCTCTCTCTCTCTATCCCTTCTCGGAACGCCCCTCGGAGCGCCAACCCGCTCTCGACTTGCCTCGCGCGTCACGAAAAATTGCGCCGTTGCTCCCCGAGCACACCCGCGCTCACTTCCCGCCCTTACATGCTTCGACGATTAACCCCATGTTGGTCCAACGGAAATTTTATGTTACGGCCACCAGAACCTGACTGCGCATTTTCTTCTTAATAAAAAAAAAAACAGTATAAATAATTGCCGAACTCAGTTATCTTAATATGAGAATTCGACCATGCTCTAAATTAGGGTACAAATAAAGGACCCGAGTCGAACTTTATCTACTTTCATCGAACTTTTCAAGAAATTTTCCACGATCACACGTTGACTTAAGACTGAAAATATGAAATAAGTATGTAAACACAAGAATATTCTATTTCGAAGAAGAAAACATAATTTATAGGTATGACGACGTGTTTCTATCTTTCTGTGTATAAGAGGACTGTTAATTCCAAGCTTCCTTAATCAATGAGGTTCTACACCGTTATCAAGGTATCTCGACACGAGTGGATATAAAGGTGAAAATCTGATAAGATCTACACTCGAGATTAGACGAGAAGAAAAATGCCTGCTTATCTTGTCAGTCTCGGGGGGAGAACGATATTTATTATTTATTTTTTAGAATAATTAAGAGACACACATTTATAATTTTCACGAGTTTATAACATTCGAATTTTTTTATTTAGGACTCGAAAATCACGCAACGATGCGAAAACGAGATATTGAGAAAATTCTTTAACGAGTCTCAGGAAT
>NW_021848537.1:2565204-2575514 GCF_003651465.1 Formica exsecta
GAATGCCTTTACGAGGATTCAACAAAGGATTTGTTACCTGAGTGCGGATCTCGTTTAATATTTCAAATCGTAAACGAAAGGACTTACCTAAGAACGTAGGCTTCCACTTGATCATTGCGACAGAAACTGATGATCTCGCAACGGACCATCTTCAACAACGATTCCCACTTTTGTCTGAAAAAAGGAAAAAAAACGACCATTATTTGCTCAGTCAGCCGATAGATTATGTGAAGTCCGTTTAAACGGTCAGACTTTCGGGTATCATTATACACGAAAGTTTCGCAAAATTATATAAAAATATATTAGATCAAAGAGATACGCTATCTCTCTTCATTCGCGTCTCCGATAAACTGTGGAAATTTATTTTTATACGCTGCGCACTCCTATTGCATCATAAAAATATGTAAAAATATTCGATTAATTTTGCGGTTCGACAAAAATTTAGTAATAATAAAATACTTTGTTAATGCATTGAAATAAATTAAACCGCGAAAAGAATCGATTTTTACATGAATAATTTACGAAACTCGATCTTTATTACACGAAATTATAATTCTCTCTGATATATCTTTGGAGAGAGAGGGAGAGAGAGAGAGATTCGCATAATGAATAATTTGGAAAAATATCGTTAAAATAAAAAAATTTATAAGAGAAGAAAATGTATAACTGTGTATAAAGCTTGATTTTCTATTTTACCATTTATTACAATCAAGTTCTCTCTTGTGATACGGAGATCAAAGGTGTTCTTCGAAGGTGTTTGTTTATTTGACTTGCAAAACCTTGGCTCTCTAACAATAAATTAAAATGATTCAATTCTTTTTCAGTCGTTGAAGCGACGATATTAAGGGAATCTCTCGTCATTAAAGGAATCTTGTCCAGCTCGACACAACTCGATTGAAATCCTCGTCAACGTCGGAACGTCGGAATTTCACTCTCCCGACCTCCTCTCATCAGCCGGTGACGACGTAGTAGACTTCTAAATTTATTGTCGCCGCGATATGCGAAAATAAACGGTGTGGTCTACGGCATTACCGGTTTACTCATCTAAGGCGCACCTTGCGAGGTTCAACGACACCCCCGACGTAACACGTAAACAACCGCAACAATCGGCATCTCGAATTGGTTACGCCGCTATTAATCCGCGGTTACATAATATCGCCAACGTGACCGCCACATGTGGAGTTGAGCAAATTCTTCGAGCGTCCTTGTCTTACATTATCGATTACTTTAATTCACACACACACACACACACACTCTCTCTCTCTCTCTCTCATTAACCGAATGTCTTTTATGAAGCTTTTAGAATCGTTGCTTGTAGATTGTGAGACGGAATCATTGACGAATTAAAGATCGAGATAAGATCGCGAGGATATCGTTCGTCAGATTTAAGGGCCTCTACGAGCGTTCTTTCCACGCACATTTTTTTACTATCTGAGATAAGCGCTTATACTATTGTAGGTTAATATTTGTAACGAGATAACTAGCTACTGATACGACAAGAAATGACATTCCAGGGTTTTCGAAGAATATATGAAAGAAATATAATATAATGTGAAATATAATATGTGATATGCGCAGCCATTTTTTAATTTTGATAACTCGACAGCGATAGCTTTATCCTTGACACATCTGATTGTGAGCTGCGAAGAAAGATCTCTTTGTCTAATGATCCGTTTTTATTCCAGTATCTCACGACTTTTACAAAAGCGAATAAGTGTGATTCTCGGAAAATTTTCACTACCTCAACTTACTTTATACCTTATCTGTCATAGAATGTTTGCTTTTTTTTTTTTTTCAAACGCGCGAATCAATCACGTCGACGCACCTGGCAATGTTTGTGGCTGGCTTATTTTCGATAGAATTGTCAGAAATGCGTATACACACGCGACATCGACCGGGACGACGTAAACGATCCAACCTAGCTTACTGCTTCGAACGCCGTCGACGCCGGCGCGGCTCGTCATCATTCATCCTGGCCGAGACCGGCGCCGACTGTCATCATTCTCGCAGAGACGAAGAAGGAAGAGCACAGCAAGAGGAAGAGGAAGAGGAAAAGGAGGAGGAGGAGGAGGAGGAGAAGGTGAAGGAGAAAGAGGAGGCAGCGGCAGCGAGACGCCGGCGGGCGTCGTACTTACCGCGGTATCTGTCGCAGATCACCCTGGTGCTGTTTGAGGCCCTTGGAGCTAGTGAACCAGATCTCGAGGAGCTTCTCGACGCCCTCGAAGAACTGCACGTTGTCGGCGCAATCGTCCTTGGTGCTCGCCATCCTCCTCCTCCTCGTCGTCGGTCGGTTGCCCGAAATTACGGAGCGGCACGCAATTGTGCGTTCTCTCTCTCTCTCTGGTTCTTTTTTTTTTCTCTTCCTCTATCTGTCTGTATTTCTCGCACTGTGTCGCTTCTATGTATCTCTCAACGCCAATCGACTCGCTCGTGAAATTGTACGTGGAACAAGATATTCAAAAGCACTCTAGTCTCGGTGACGCGCGCTCGTAGACTGACTTGACACACTGACCACACCAGAAGTACACTGATTGACTGATTGACGGACGGGATGGTCGCCGGTGCTGCCAAGACACGCTGCTGCGCCGCCGCCGTCGCCAGCCAACCGCCACGCTGCACGGTTCGCGCGCTTCTGCAGCGTGGCGCCGCGAGCGTCGCCGTGCCGAACTACGCTCGACGCTCGCGCATGCGCACGCGACGGACCGTGAACGCGAGTAATTGAGAATTCGCACTGCGTCCGATATCCGAGATACGACGTCCGGGATTCAATAGGAGAGCTCGTTTACTAGGGATAAAAATGTCGTTGGATGAAACCCGCATTTTCTATTGGATATCGAAGCGTCAAACGACACAGGGTAAATCCTCTATAAATCTTTCATAATTAAAGACGAATAACCGACGTATGATTGTTGCTGTAGACAATTCTTTTTTCACTTGGATCGAAATTCAATCTCTCGTGATTATCGGTAATTACGATTCAAAATAGCAACAATAAATTAATCGTGCTATGGATCTAAAAAAATTATATGAATGCAAGAAAGATGCCTAATACAACATATGCTTATCTTCTCTCGCAAAAAAAATATATATTACTATAAAAATTAAATACTTTATAAAAAAGATATAATAATAAATAAAGGAAACAAGAAAGAAACAATGCCATGAGAAATGAATCAAATTATATTACAATACATAATTGAGATTATGTAATTTTACATTGATTTAGATTCAATAAATTATTATAAGTAATTGATTTGAATCTTTAAAGAATAAATTTTAATATTTATAAAAAATTTCTGCGAGATAAGATTGCGCGTCATTTTGATTAATGATAACAGATAGATTGTTTTATATTTAATTTGTTGATTAATTTAATGAGATGGAATATTTGATATGTTGATAGCCAACGATATATGTATTTCACGTGCTCGTAATTTAAACATATATTTAAAAAATGAGAATTTTGTTTCAATATATGATAAATCCTTAAAAAAGTGAAACTTTCCTGTTCAATCATCAGAGATAATCGATAAATAAAATGTAAATAAACAAGATAAAGAAATCAGATCTTTTGTGATAAAATATAAAGCAAAATAAATAAATCAATAATGCACAATATTTTAAGAAAAAGGTTTAGTTGCTTTCACAAAGATATGTTTCTTTATCACTTCAATTATGACAATTAAAAGCAAATGCAAATTTAGATTGCTTGTTAATTTAGAAAAGATTATCATCTTGTCTTCTTCTCCTAACAATATAATTGAAAAGTCATGCCATTTCAAAAATTATTTTAAACAAGAAACATAGTTACTGATATATTATCTTCATTTTTCTTCCTGCGTGCTTTCGAAATGGCGAGATTTATTTTGTTAGATAATAAGTTTTTGTGCTTATGGGAAACTTGTGTAGTAATTTTTGCGCTGTATGAATATATAAAGATTACATCATCTTTAGGCATTGAAAAGAAAGAGAGAGAAACACAACATTATTTTTGCCATAATTTGAACATGGCAGCTAAAAATTTATTTAATAAATTGAACACATGCTATCAATTTATCATGCAATCGACGAATGTTAAACATCGCGTTATAAGTAACTAATAGTTTATTAATCAATAATTTGAAAAATGCAAGTTTTATGTACAATACGAAATTGTTCAATAGTATAATCAATCTTATTGCGCAGTTACATTTGGTTTGCGTCTTCTTTTAACATTCTTCGCGATATTTTTTCTATCGTTATTTCTTCTATCGTTTCTTCGTTTTAGTGTTTTTTTCAATATCGGTTTCTTTACCAACGTTTCTTCATCCATCGGTTCGATTATCTGCCCAAGCTTGGTGCTGACCGCCGGCTGAATTATCCGCAAATGAGCGTTCATTGGGACGAAGGTCCGGCTGATGGGAGCCCTGAGGATCGCCTCGTAATCCTTCACCCTAGTGAATGGATATGGTAGCTCCTTGACTTGGTGTTGCCTTAACTTTTTGTCATCATCCTCAAATATAATTACTTTACCCTGGTTTTCGGGTCTACGCGGCATTTCTTTAGGTACGTTCAATATGAATCGTTTCTGTTTACGACGCACTTTACTTTTCTTAATGTTCGGCCCTGTCCAGCTCCCCCATCCAGGCAAGCTCAGATCAATATTCTGTGGCTGTGACTTTTTTATCTACAATCATTTTACAAATATTAGATTATTAAAACAATTTCTGTTAATTCTTCATAGAAACAAAGTTTTATTTGACATCTATGATCCGTTATAAACAAAACTATATCGATAGTTTCAAGATAGAATATGGTAACTCGCATAAATATCTTCATATGCATGCTTGTATTTGTATTAACAAAGTATATAATTTTTTTAAAATCCTTATTACATACCTCCTCCTCCTGTTCCTTTCTAAATTCCTCGACAACATCATCATCCGCAAATGCCTCGCTCATTATTTTGTGCATTTCCTCTTCTTGTTCGTTGTTCTCCTCCTCGCCCGTAACTACATCTGGCATCTGTGTCTTTAAGTATTTTGGTTTCATATTTAAATATTTCTTTGGATCTATTTCCACTTCATGGCTGTTGCTAGTCGGTTCCTGTTCTGTATTCGCTATTGTTTTTAAACTCATTAGATCCTTATCCATCTGCATGTTTTCCCTAGAAGTCGTTTCCTCCAATGGGCAATCTAAGATAGGTTTTTGTTTGGAATTTTCAAATTCGAGATTCGTCAAATCATCTTCGTCCTTCTCCTCCTCTTCCTCATGCTTTTCCTCTTTGTTGCTCGTTATCTTAAATTTATTCTTTAATTTTTGCAGTTTCAAGTCCACTTTATGCTTCAGTTTTTCCTCCATGGAGTCAAACATTTCGTCTATATTTTGCGATCTGTATTTCTTATTACACAGTTTACCTTTCGTTTCGCTACTATTTTCATTACATTCTTCAACATGCCATGCAGACGTAGCACCCATAGTGTCGCATAGATTTTCGCTCTTCTTTTCGTTCTTATCATTTGTATTTTCTTGTAAATTATTTTTCTCCACATTTATTGCTTTGCAATGCACTTTATTGTTACATAATGTCACCTTTTTCTTTTTCGATATAACTTCATTCAAAATTTCGATATTCTTCTCTTCTTTTTTCTCTTCCTTTTTTTCTTCTTTTTTCTGTTGCTTCTCATCCCAGTATCTTCGATAATTCTTGATGAAGTCATCGATTTCAGATTCAGTCTTCAAATTGTCCTCCTTATCATTTTTTAATAATATATCTTCTTCATCTTCCTCTTCCTCATCCTCATCATCATCGTCTATTCTCTTTAATTTTTGTGTCATTTCTCTGCTAATGGCCAATTGATTAGCAAGTACTTGTCGAGTCTAACAAAAAAAAAGAGCAATTATTACAATGTCCTTGATCATTTAAATATTATTAATATCGAAGTATTCCTCTAGTTAAAATAATACTCACTTCTTTGTTGTATTTGGCTCTGATCTGTTGATTCTTAGCCCATTGGCCTGTGTTCTTATGTCTTAACGATATTCTCTCTTCCGCGCGGGTTTTATCTAACTGTTCTAACTTTGCCAAAGCCTCCTCTGGATTAGTATTTTGCAGTTTCTCGAATTCTTTCAGCTGCTGCTTAATCTTGTCTTTCTTTTGAATGCGATGGAACTTTTTGCTTTTTATCTTACGCTGGCGATGTGTCTTCGCCTCTTGATACGACTAAAAACGCAAAAAAATCAGAGCCAATATCTCATCAATGTCATTCTTTATCTCCTACTCTCTTATTAGTAATCTTTTACAAATTGCACATTATTTATATACCTGCTGTGCTCTGAGCCTAGCGAGTTCCTTCCTCTTTAAAATCATTTCCTCTTTTGTCATTTTATATTTATTATCCTTCTTTTCTTCCTCGGCGGGAGGATATAGTAATGATGGATCCACTTCCTCAATTTTTTTCATTAGATCAGATTTTGTCTTGAATCCTTTCAAAAAGGCAGGAGTCTTTGAAGCATTGAAATCTTTCACTTCTGCTGTACGTTTTAATGGAAAAGACAGTTGATCCACTGTTCTGTTTCTAGCAATTATGCCGTTCCATTTGGTCAAATCCTTTTTGACATTATCATATCCAACTGCCCTTTTTATCTGCAAGTAAATTATAATTATTTTTAACAAAATTAATATTATATTTCTAATATACTTCTTTATATTATAAGATACCAAAATAATAATGTATTATAATCTAGAGATAATTTTATTAAATTATGATTTAATCATTTCAGACTGTCAGAAGGAGGAACAAGATAAAGTGGATCTTAACAAGGAATTAAATTAATTTTAAACAAGATAATTTATTTGACAATTTAATAAGACAACTCACTCTTTCAGCAGCTGGTTTCTCCAATGGTTTAGGAAGAACTCTGCTCTTCTTCTGAATGTATCGAAGCTTTTTACTTATATTGTTTTGATCTTTTCTCCGTCCCAGTGACTTCACCAAGTCTTGTATACGCACAGAATCCTTATCTGTCACTCCACTTTTTACTAAATGGTATTCTGACACTTGTATACTGGGTTCGCTTCTTTCAGCCTTCTTTACTCTGCGAAGGAAAGAAAACGATAAAAACCATCGATACATCCAAATTAATCAGAATTTCAATTACTTGACTCGTTTAGTAATATCATAATTTTGTTATTTCTTACCTTCGCCCTTTATCGAGCTGTTCCACAGCTCCGATAAGTTTCGAGTGATGTTCAGAAACATCCTGATCGCTGTCGTGTAAATTCTGATCGATTTCTGTGTCGCACATATTCGCAGTCGTACGAATCTTCTTTTCTATTAGCAGAGAGAAACCTGAGACGGGCCACGCCGCCGTTTTTCCTGTAACGCTTTCTCTAGCCGGTACAGTGGCGCTAACTGGATCCATTTTAGAGCCGGCGGAACTACGTGGCCGGATCCACTTTTCGGTGCCATGGTAAAACGATCGATTGGTGCATAAAATAACATCTGCAAAAAATATGTTTTACCTTATCTATTATCCTTAAACAAAAGCATTTCAAGCAATTACAAATGATATTTGTAATGTAGAAATAAAAAGTTTATAAAGTTTTATGTGAAAATGTTATATGTTATATAAGTATATTGATGACGTTGACATCAATTTTAACAATACACATTTGCTCAAGAGAAAGTGCTTATTACTCTATCGCTTTGAAAACTAGATGTCGAGTCCAAGTTTTCGAAGATTTATCTTCTTTTTTTAAATATTTATTTGTATTTATTAATATTTATTTATTATTAAAAAATAATGTATAATATTTAAACGTATGATATATTCACATGTATGATATATCCGATTTATGTCGCGTTTGATGCCATATTTTAATCGCATAAATCTTATCAAACCATTATAATTATTTTCAAATCGATAAAATACAAAATAAAAGTTTTAGTCTTTATTTTATGTTTATGTATGGACCTCTGGTGGCTCAGGGAGTAGCGCGCCTGACTCACATATCTCGGGTTCGATTCCCGACTCCGATCCTGGCCTGCGCTTTCCTATTTTTCCTTTCCGACATGCACCAATCGATCGTTTTACCATGGCACCGAAAAGTGGATCCGGCCACGTAGTTCCGCCGGCTCTAAAATGGATCCAGTTAGCGCCACTGTACCGGCTAAAGAAAGCGTTACAGGAAAAACGGCGGCGTGGTGGCCCCTCTCAGGTTTCTCTCTGCTATTAGATTAACTTAATTTTCTCTCTGTGTATCAAATATATGAGAAAGGAATAATCGCGCCGTTAAACTAAAAAAAAAAAAACGATCAATTTTACTGATAAACTTTAACTAATTTATATTATTCATACAACAATCTCATCCAAGCTTGGCCGAAAACGGTCAATGTATCCACGTGTTAATCACACATTTTCTACCAGACCCTATTAGCTTAGAGTTAGGTTAGGTTAGGTTGGCTGAGCCATAAAATGTATGAGAAATTTAGATTGCAATAATGCATGTACAACATTTCTCTAGGATGCATTATTTATAGAGTCCCTAGGTAGCGACCATCGATTGTCTCCAGAAATCGGATTCTCCCATTGGCCAGCGGGCGTTCGCGTTCGCTTTACCGTCTCGATGTTTTCTAGTCTATGACATAAGCGTCATGCGTCGTTCCCCCAGATGGCCCGCGAATGGCGTCGCGCGATGAGTCGCGGAACGCCACTTTTGCGGAACAATCGGCGAGCCAGCAGCGAGAGCGGCCGCCAGCGAACAGCTGATCCCCGGTTCTCGCCGATACGCCATCGCTCGAAACGTACGGGAGCACATGTTCGTCGCGCGTTAATTCACGCCACGTTTTCTCTCCGCCTTTTTTTTTTCTCATCCTCGACGGACGAGCGGGATCGCGAATCCGAGCGACACGCTCGCGTGGTCAACGCCGGTGACGGCAACACGCGCGCCTCCGTTCCCGGTTTCTCGTGCGATGAATAGCGGCCGGCGATAACCGGCGTACCGATCGTCCCCGTCGCCGTTGTCGTCGTTGCTTGCCGTGAGGAAACATGGCCGATCGCGATAGCGCGTCCGAGAGCGACTCGAGCTCGATTGACGGCGGACCGATTATGATGCCGCCGTCACCGGTGACGCGCGAGCAGCTGCAGAAGCGCATCGAGTCCCTGCAGCAGCATAACCGCGTGCTCAAGGTCGAGCTGGAGACGTACAAGCTGCGAGTGAAAGCTCTGCAGGAGGAGAATCGTGGACTGCGCCAAGCATCTGTCATTATAGTGAGTGCCGGTTTTTTTCTCTTATCTCTTAATCTCTTTCGCGGAAACGATGTCGTGGATTCGTTTAATTTCCGCGAGACGATATTTTTTTTCTGTTAGTCGGAATGTCAGTGGTCTTTGTGTTATTCTATATTTGCGAGAAACTTCCTTGCATTAAATGTTTGACACGCGAGATTCACGTTTTGTATTTGCAGCAAGCGAAAGCCGAGCAAGAAGAGGAATTCATAAGCAACACGCTACTGAAGAAGATTCAAGCCTTGAAGAAGGAGAAGGAAACATTGGCTCATCATTATGAACAGGAGGAGGAATGTCTCACCAATGATCTGTCAAGAAAGTTGAATCAGTTGCGGCAGGAGAAATGCAGGCTTGAACAGACATTGGAGCAGGAGCAGGAGTGCTTGGTGAATAAGCTGATGAGAAAGATTGAGAAACTGGAAGCAGAGACATTGGCCAAGCAGAGCAATCTAGAACAACTGCGACGTGAGAAGGTTGAGTTGGAGAACACGCTGGAGCAGGAACAGGAAGCTTTAGTCAACAAATTATGGAAGCGAATGGACAAGCTTGAGGCGGAGAAGCGGATGCTGCAGATTAAATTGGATCAGCCGGTCTCAGATCCTACTTCACCCAGGGACATCAACAACGGCGACACAGCCACAAATCTGAGCACACATATTCAAACCCTGAGAAGTGAAGTCGCTCGATTAAAGCACACTCTATTTATCTCGCAACAAGAACGTAAGCATTATCCTTTTTACCTATTTTCGATTTATATCGAGAAGTTTAGTTACCTAAATTTAGTACTGCTTGTATGTTAGATACGGAAAAAATGAAGCGGTATGTTAACGAGGAGAAGCAAATACGCGAGGAAAATCTGAGACTGCAGAGGAAACTACAGCTCGAGGTGGAGCGAGAAGTTTAGATTTAGTACTGCTTGTATGTTAGATACGGAAAAAATGAAGCGGTATGTTAACGAGGAGAAGCAAATACGCGAGGAAAATCGGAAAATCTGAAGGAAACTACAGCTCGAGGTGGAGCGTCCTGAAGCCTTGTGCAGACAT
>NW_021848537.1:2578164-2645935 GCF_003651465.1 Formica exsecta
AAGCCTTGTGCAGACATCTCTCAGAGTCTGAGTCCAGGTTAGTGTCAAGCTATATATATTGTATGATAATAATACGAATTTTCCATAACAATTTAAATCTGCAATTTAAATGAGCAAAGAGTTGTTAAAAATATATTTTTAATGATCATATTTGTTATTTATATGTAATTAATATATTATATAATTTACAATCAGTTTTTTCTTAGCAGAAAAAATATATTTGTGAATAAAATGGATATATCTCTTTCTTGTAATATAATTGAATTTTAGATATGATTGAAAGATACTTATTATTCTTAATTTCATAGACATGATGTGATTTCAGTTTGGAGATGGAAGAAGAACGGCACTACAACGAAATCGTGATGTCTGGAGGGAACATAAGGACACGCACATTGTCCAGTCCTGTGCCCTACAATCCTTCGCCTAGTTCCTCAAGGCCACTAAGCCCAGGTAAGTTTTTAATGTTTTTTTAATCTGACTTTTGCATAAATAAAAAATCATAAAGAGCATGTATAAGAGAGATAGAATATAAAATTTATATATGAATAGAGAATAACGTGGTATATGCAAGTGACTAAAGCCGGCGCTTTCTTTTCTCTGGATGCACGTTTTGCGTTTAGCGAATTCATGCGAGTACGCGTTTTATCATTAGATATTAACATGCTAGGTTCAACGTCCAGAGAGGGTTTCAATGCAAACCGGTGCTACGCCTGCGGCCAATCGACTGCCTCCCCCTTCGCTAGCTCATCACCTCCTTCAGGGGTAAATTATCACATAGAGAAATGGTGGTAATGCTGGAAACTAATTGATTACTCTTTAAATACGCTAGTCTTTCTTTAACGTAAGATACTCTTTTTCAATTAGTATCTAGCATTGCTCGACGATCGCGATGAAACGCGCTTCCTGGCGCTCTAAAAGAGAATTATTATTTATCTTTACTCGCGAATGTTTGCGCGAAACAGGGACATATCGTGGCACCGTCCAGCAGACGCACGTCGGATCGTTTCGTCAAACCGGCAATACCGCCCACCATCGTGAGTCCTGGCGGACCGCCGACCATCGCTCCCAATCCCACGGCAAATGTCGCCGCTCCCCATCCAGGATCACCGATGGACATCGCGAAGACATAAGTCGTCTACTCGAAGAGAAAAGGGCTCTCTATGGAAACTCTTTTTATGTAGTTCCGCACGCAAGGTACTTTTTTTAAACGGTTTGCGTCCCAGTTTAAAGAGGACACGCACTTCGATCGAAACACATCACCATCGACACTTTTTCTCTTCGAAATCTCGGTTCGTAAACTACTACTTCAGCTCTAATGTAACACACGGGCTACCGCTAAGACACGGGACTTAAAATAATTCCGATCTGAATGGCAGTTATAGAGTTTAAATGATGCAATTATGAAGTCTGTCGGTCGCGGGGTGCTTCTTCTCGACACCCCGCTTCCTCAACGATTCCTTTTAATGCCTGAAGTACCATTCAGACCGAGCTATTTATTGTACGACGCAATTAATATCGTTTGAGTGTTCTATATAAGAAAAAAAGAAACATTGACATGTTGCTTCCATGTTCCAAGTAATCATAATATAAATGTTGAGCGCGAACGCCGGATGGACATCTACACGGCATATTTGCGATATTATTATTGTATCTTATTGTGCGTTTAAGAACGTAAACGAAAGTAACTAGGGTGTAGTGTTGCGATGTTAACACGATTTAACAGGTATGCATTTTGTTTAGCTTTGAGCCTGAGTAATTATTTAACGCTACAGACTTCTATATATTTTACTAGACCACTAACACAGCTAAGTCAGCCATTCTTCTAAGTGGGTAGAATTTGATATGCGTGTCTCTCGATAAGATAATACAGAGAACATATATCTTAAAGTAAAAATAGAAGAGTGAAAAATATCAAGCATGCATCTAATGCACATATAAAAATAAGAAATATGTCAATAACTTGTAGCATATTTGGCTGTCCACTTAAAAATGGCTGCTCTTGCATCGAGGCAGTCCAGTATAATATACATATAAAAGTCTGTGTTTAGCACACATTATTGAAGTGAAAGCATAATTCTACTAAAGGAAAGGTTTGGTTAGTTCTCTCGCAGAGATTATATTAGATCTTATGAGTATGCAACCAGGCTAAATTAGATTTCAGAGAGATATTAGTGATCCAAGATATTGAGATTTGAGAAATTTTGAATTCAATGATCGTGAGAATCTGACAATTTATAAGGGCTTAAAATTCCAAACAATCCAACGATCTGAAAATCTAAAGCAGACTCACTGATCTAAAATATATGTATTTTGAAAGTGTTTAAGCATTTAGGTGTCTATAAATATACAGGCATATAATATTTAAAATAAATATTTATCACAGAATTGTAAGTCCAAAAATCCAAATATTTGCAATCACAATAATTTTAAAATTTTATTTAAGAAAAATTCATTCATGTAAAAAAGAGCCTAAAGATATTTTTCTTAAAGCAAAATTTTTAGATTATTAGCTTTGCAAGCTTGACGTTTTTGAAATATCTGCTTTCAGAATTTCTAGATGTCTTTTATTACAGAATTTCTAAAAATTTTGAATCTTAACACTTAGAAAACATGGCGCATTCGAAACTTAGATTCTTTGATCTCAAATTTCTGAGCTATAGAATGTCAGAACGTTGGAATTTAGAATCTTGAAGCTCCGATACGTTGAAGCGGCGAAGCCTGGAATCTCGATAAGCATATAGCGCATGAGAGAAGATTTTGCATATAATACAAAAATCTTTTTGTTTGCTGATAAATTGTTTTTTATATCAATGATACATATGCTTTAGCTCGAGATGCGTTGTTTGTTATGTTATAACGAATCAGATTTAATAGTATTTGTTCTTTAGGAGCGTTGTTTCGCAAATACGCAAGTTTGGAATCCTTATTCTTAACATTTCTACACTTTCAATAACTCTAATATTTGTGCAAGTTTAGAATTTTATTTTTTAAAGTTTTTACCTTGATACGCCTATTTTTTAAATCTTTGAAACCTATTGTCTTAAGTTGACAGAAATCTGGAAGTCTTGCGATTTTAAGGAATGTTATAAAGGTTCAACACATTAAAATATCGTACGTGTTTTTTTTTTTTGTTTAAAACTTCTCGATACCTCTCAATATGCGTCAGTTACCATGAATTATGACGTGAGAAGCAGAAGAATTTGAGAAAAATGTGCGACGTTATAAAGCGTTTAAGCTTATCCATGCGAGCGATTTTCTCGCATTCCTTCCCTTCCGATCTCGTAATACAAGATAACTAACGTTCTATACGATGAGAATTCCTGTTTATTAAAACAGGTGTATTATATATAAACGGTACACAGGAAAAAAAAATTTACAGGTAACAGCGTTGTTCATTATGTTATATTGAACAGTCGTATATATGATATAAAAGTTTATTATAACGTAAAAGATTCTTATCAATAATTGTGTAATTACGCAGATATGCTTCACAGCTGCATAGTATGTATTTTATTCAAGCTTTTATGAAATACAGTCACGTTTTTGCTATTGCACGTTATCTACCCCTTTTCGTTATATGTATAATGTTATTTATTTAATATAATTAATTTTATAATTTAATATATATTATAAATATATTAATATTTATAAATATAATTTAAAAACGTACTTTATACACACACATATATATATATATAATTTAATAGATATCGCTTCGTCGATAATACAGAGTTTCTATAGTTCGATGTATCTTTTATCAATATATGGTTTGCGTCTCGATTGTATAAATGTTAAATAGTGCATTGCATTATCGATCCATGAAATTACAGAATCACCTGCATTATCAGTGATATATCGTCACGATAGCGGGGAAACGAACATATTCTCTGATTCGTGCCTCGTTCAGTCTCGATGCACGTGTTTATAGAACAGACGATTTAACAGTGTTGAAAAAATGTCATCCGTTAATCGTCATTGTACCCTTTAAAAAATCGCTTATCTCGTTTGAACATGTCGTAAGTACGTAATATATTTTTCAAGAATCTCCAAAATGGAGGCTTATCAGCCTCGTATACAAACGTTTTCTCGTCCTATTAATAAATTTTAATCGTTAATCGCGCGCGCTATTTGCAGGGTGTAAACGACAGACTATATTCTGTTGCTTCAAGATTGTTAATTTTTTGCTGCTGATAACACGCAATTAAAGAGTACTTAGTGTCTGTGAAATAGATTGCCGGTCGTAGGAGTCTCAATATCAGGACATTATGAATTCATGCAGTGAAAAGAAGAATGAGGTTGTATTGGCACAAGTCCTGGATCTATTTCTCCTGCCAGATTACAATGTCGTCTCGACAACCTATTTAGATCACTTGCTCAGCCACATTGCGGAGAACACAAAGCATTGTAAGTGAAGAATGTACTATATTGCTTTGTGTTACCACGTTTCAATATATATCTTGCAATGAATAATCTTCGACATAAATCATACAGGTGCTACAGTCGATTATGAATATTGTGAGGTCTTTCAAAAATGGATACCAAAGGCTTTGGCTGTATGGGAATCTGGACAGAAGGTTTCACAGCCTGTGATTACATTTACGCTAAAACTTGTGGGGATTATCTCGCGGCATGAACTACGTTATCATTATTGGCAATGCCAGGATGTGTATAATAGACTCTATAAAATATTGCAATTGCATAGAGACGACTTACCTGCATCTATTAAAATGGCATATACAATAATGCTGTCAGACTTGATTGTTCATCGAAGTGGCAGACAATGGGTAATAAAATCTGGTAAGCATTTTATAAAATTTTAAATGATGATTAATTTTTAATATTTATTTAGAATTGTATTGCGAGAAACAAAAGAATAAAAGCATTATATTTTCGTAAACAAAAATAACATGTAGAAAATTATAAAAAAATTTTAGTGTATTCTAAACTCTTATATATTATTTATTTACAAAAAATGATATAACTAAATTATTATTCTCTTTCTATTTAAACGCGACAGGCCTGTGGAGGGACGTCGTGAAATGTGCACACTGGAATCACACAATGTATGTTACAAGGGAGAGTCAGAAATTCTTATCGACGTTGTTGTTACATGAACAAAAAAACGTCGAGGCCTGTACAGAGATTATATTGGCAGTTGCTGCTCCTTTAATGAACAATACTGTAGATGCTCAGCTGCATCAAGCGCTCGAGGAGACCTACCTGGAACAAAATAGGTTGTTATGTGCCACATTGGACTTATTAACCAGTATCTTAGAGAACACACTGTTTGCGAGTCTGGACAATAGCATTCCCGAACTGCTCGAGAAACTCGTAAACCTTGAGATGCGGGTAAAAGCGCTATTCGAGGCATGCATCAGCACTCGTTTCCTCCAGCACGTGCACAAATTGCTGCTGCTGTTGCTGTTCTTAAAGCTAAAGCAAGGAATCAAAGAACACACTGATCTGATTGATGCCGATGCATGGCAAAAGTTCTGTTATGGTTTGTGTTATATATCTATGATGTTACTCTCAAAGAAATATATCATAGAGTTGGTGAGGAATAACAAATTTGCCATGGTATACTGGAAGAAGCTGCTCGCATTACGAGAGATTGTTTTGCCAGAGGAGCACAAGTTTGAACATCAAGCTATCGCTCTCATGGTAAGCCACTGTTTATATCATACATATCTGTACATATGCAAATATGTGTATGTTTAAAAATTAGTATTAAAAACAAACCATATACTTTTGATTTGTATAAATAGATATTACCATTGTGCGTGTGTATAAAGAAGAATCATCTAAATCACGATTTCTTTGATATGTTCATTAATAAAATTTTCGATGTAACGTGTACCACTGTGCAAAGATTAGCATACAACATAAGGGATATCATATGGAAGGGAGATCTTCCGACAAATTTGTAAAGTGTCTATCGATCTGCTGCTTGAAATATTAGATATAATGGATAGAGTGAGTATCTTCTTGAATTATTTATATAATTAATTTATTATTTTATTTTGCAATTTACAATTTGTAATTAAAATCTACAATTATTATTTTATTTTATTTAATCTCATGTATACAAAATTTATGTATAATTGTAAGATATGTTAATTGAGCTTATAATTCAATAAACATTTCATATTTAAATTATTGCACCATTTCCAAATTATAGTTATAAATAATTGTGTTCACACTAAATATAGATTTTGAGTTCTTATTAACTTCTCTTTGATTACTGTGATCTTTTCCAGGATGTAGCGGTTATCGCCTTTCAAGCTTTATGCCACGTTTTGAAAAGTTACTTGCCAGACTTGTGTGGGGAAACAAAGAATCATATGTCATCGAATATGAACAGCACCTCTCCTTCAGAACATGTGCGAAAGTTTCGTTATAAATCAATATTTGAAGGTGATCCTATAGTGCAATATCCTATTTTACTGGCGTCATTACTCGATGGATTAGCTATCATGACGGAGAGATTTAAACTGAAGTGGCAAGAATGCGTAGAAACAATATGCGTATTATCTCTTGCACAAGGAATCCTCAATCATTCTGAAATATTACCAATAGTAAGGAATTGATTCCCAAAATTGTATTAATAGATTCATGTTTTTTTTTCATACAAAAGGAATTTAATTGTAACTGTTTGAAAACTTAGGAAAAAAAGGATGACATAAGTCTTTCTCACAAAAATTCTCAATTCCTACTTAGATTTGCGTGAAGGCGTTGAAGCTATGCAAGCTCGCCATCCATAACTTTATGCCTCCTAATTTGGCGCTACTCGTGGATTCGGACAGTCACATGAATGGCATAGGGCCTATACTCTTCAAGAGGCTACACGATCCCAACTGGGAAGTAAGAGACAGCGTACTCGAAGTTCTCAATACCATCGCAACGATTTCCGAAAACAGTAAGTGA
Source organism: Formica exsecta (assembly GCF_003651465.1). Classification (NCBI taxonomy): domain Eukaryota; kingdom Metazoa; phylum Arthropoda; class Insecta; order Hymenoptera; family Formicidae; genus Formica; species Formica exsecta. The sequence continues at coordinate 2,585,092 of NW_021848537.1, forward strand.
ATCAGAATATAGGGTAGGATTGGTACATATGTAGCCACATATATGAATCTTGTAATTATCTGTGTTTCAGGTAATATAACTGAAACAACAATGAATAATTAATATATATATACAAATATACACACAACAAATACAGCGTGATCTTTCTGTCGTAGAATATCCAGCGTTTCAAGACTTCTTGTTGACAAATCAATTTCCGAAAGTGGCTATCGAAATCGCTAAAACGGATGGCGAAAGTTACGTGCGAGCGTCGGCATTAACTTTCATCGCGACTATCGTGCGCATCAACAAACTGTGGGAGCAACAATTGTCGCAAGTAAATTTAACTGTAAGTATTATTTCTTATTGATATACATCTTCTGAATATGTCGTTGAGGAAGACGAGAGATTACATGAATAAACCGATTGTTACAGGAAATGGCGATTTATTTACTCGAGAACGAGAACGAAGCGATAGTCAGAAGGGAGGCTGTGAATTTAATGAAGGAGTTATATGTCCATCAGAAGTGGTCGTACGTAGAACTTTTAAATATGTGGATTAATGGTTAATATATTGGATAATTGAGTAATCATTGATTCGCAGAAAGGAAGTCATCGATTCGATGTTGCGAGCGATGTCCGTGGCGGCTGTATTCGATCTGCATTGGGAGGTGAAAACGAACGCATTAATGTTTTGGGATCATTTCGTCAAGTCGCATTTGACAGATCAGGGAATGCTCGACGACTCATTCCCAAACGTGACGTTCTCTAAGGAGCACAGGAAGATTGTGGCGTTGAACGAGACAGAAATTAAGAAGAGGCTAAATAAAGCGCTGGACGAGTTGGCGAGGCAAAGTTGCCTAGGTGTAAGTAATTGTAATAGAACTTGAAAATTTTGACCTCGATTACTAATCTCAAGAATACAAACTTTATATCCTTAAATCTCTTTACATGCAATCAAGAAAATAAATGAGGGCATTTAATTCCTAAATAAATATTAATAGCAAAATATATTATATATCTTTCAGGTGCTTCTGGTCACTTTGAAGGACGATAGCGATTTCGAAGTATGTAAAGCATCCGCTACGATAATCGGCAAGCTGAAATCCTGCCTGCTCAAGTACAAACTGGACGAACCGTTGTTACCAGTGGAAAACAGCGCGACGATAGACACTGTCTACATTAAGGAGACATCGCCGGTACCCTCGTCTCCTTCCGATAAGGAAACGAGAAACGCTTCATATGTGATCGAGGAAATCGTGGACGCGAACGATACCAATCTGTTGGCGGCTATCTACAAGAGTTCCATGAACATGGACGGCGAAGTGGTGATGGAGGAGGAAAAGAAGATGCTTGATTATATCTCGTCCGTGACACGCCAAGACTTTCTTCGCGCGATCTTCAACTGCGACATCAACGCTTACATCGAAGAGAAGAACCGTTGGTTAAAGACATATACCAGTAGCTTCGAATCGATCCTGGACGACATACTGACGATGTACAAACAGAAAGATATCAATTCGATGGACTGTTACTAATACTACAGTGCGCACCTTAAACTACTCCGACGTTCGGCGTGTATGATTTGCATTCCTCCCTTTCCCCTATATCAGAAGAAACTAACGAATGCCGACTGTCAATTGTATAGTTATAAATATCAGACACTTGAGCATAAATTAATGTATATTTTTAAATATATATAATGGTTAAAATTGCAAGCCGGTTATTCGACCGCACTATTTTGTTTTTCACGTATATTTTTTAACCTGTTTTGACGTCCTTTGTTTTTTTCCCAATACGAAATTTATCTTTTTTTTTTTTTTTTTATATATCTGTATACATATATAATGTATAAACTGATTCTTTTTGCTCAGTTATCAGGTTTATTTTGGCTAGACATGTAAGCCGGATCCTTGAACACATTATAATTAATGCGAAATAATGAAGAGAGTTATTTTCGATGTATTTCATCAATTCACAGTAACGCGTAAAGTATAAGTCGTGATGTACGAAAAAAACTGATTTCGTAATCTGTAAAAAGGAATTTCCGCTTCTGACGTCATAATAGGATAAGACTTCCTTGAGAGATTTCTAGAGATATTTTTTTTCAGTTCGATTTTTGTGTGTGGCAAAATTTTCATATATGAAGTATATCTCGTATCACTACGTGCGCGTTCCTGAAGTTAGAATAATATATTTGTTGATTTTCCTGTGCGTATATTTTCATATGTGTGTTCATATTGCGCGTTTTTTTGTTATCTGTACAAAGTTTTCGACGAATCAAACTTTTAACCGTTACGAAGAAGTAAACGATATTCGTTAGTCGAGTGTTTACATATCATCTTCCGCTTTTGCAGATAACGAACGATAGCATCAGCGCGCTTGTGTATCACATTCAAAAAGAAGAACTGAGAAGAAAGAGTAGTGTATACTGTGGAGGAATTGTCTGTAGTCATTTTCAATTATTTTTATTATTGTATGAGTCCGTTTGGTCCTAACTCTCGGAGGAAAATAATCCGAGCCCGAGCAAGAAGAACAACTTCTCTACCGTCTGTTTTGTCAGCATCAAATATTGCGGCCGCACAGAATCGCGATACTATCATGTCAACATCTTTGGAAAATTCTCTGGAAGAAGAACGTTATTATACTGTCGACAACTTTGGAAAAGGTGTTTTATCTCCCGGAAAAGGAACGAATATAGACGAACAGGAGGAAAGTACAGAGACAGAGACAAAGACGAACGAAAAAGTGTAAGTTTGATGTCTTATTTTTTCTTCTTATTTATACACATCGCTACTAAATAATGGTGATGTCGAAATCGCAGACGTCAAGATAATAGATGAAAACAAAAAGCATGCGATATGAAATACAATTAATTAAAATCAAAGTGAATGAATAGATAACTAAACTGAAAATTATGAACTATTTGTGTAGGGAGATGCAGGAAGACGAGAAGGAAAATTTGCAATGCAATCCAACGAAAGAGATGTATCCATTGGGTCTCAGAAACTGGCCAATCTTCAATCTACTAAAGTTGGAATTTATCTCACAAATTCGTACAGTTATGGTATATGGTAAGATTTACTTTTTTTTTTGTTTTTTGCTGTGTAATATTGTTACTTATGCTGTAGTGTTGTTAAACAGGTGACTGTGGTAACAGGGCTATAATTGTGACGAAGGACAAGAATGTATACAGCTTAGGTTATAATAGAGATGATCATTCGAAGACTGATCATTTCAACAGTGACACACATATAGGAGGTGACTGTGGTAACAGGGCTATAATTGTGACGAAGGACAAGAATGTATACAAAGATGATCATTCGAAGACTGATCATTCGAAGACTGATCATTTCAACAGTGACACACATATAGGTATCTATCCAAAAAAGATAGAAGAACTATGTGGAAAAAACATAAAGACCTTTGCTTGCAGCTCGTATCTTGTCCTGGCACTTACAGAAGAGGGAGAGGTATATTAAAGAGTTCATATCTCTCGAATGACATTTGAATTTTTGAAAATAAATTTTAACTTGCTTAAAGATAAGAAAAATGCGATGATAAGTTTGTTATTAGAAGATTTTACAGTTTTTCTAAGTCCTGAACTCTTCTTAAGAAGCAAGTAGAAATGAAAATTTATATTTATGTCTTAAGATATTGTAAGAAGAAAGAAACTATGGACACAAATGGCCTGATTATATTATTTGAGAAATATTATAGTAAAAATTATTAGAGTTGATTATATCATTCACACATTTTTATAATATTTTACAAGTACAAGAAAACATTCAATTTTTTTTATAGCTATCAACTATGGCCAGTGAGTTTATATAAACTTATCAAATCGAAAAGCATTTAGTGAATAATGTCAAACTTCATCATTGGCCTTTTATCAAGTCTTTTCTAGCAGTGCTTTTATATATACTCAAATGTAACATTCTACATATACAACAAGATATTAAAAAATGTATTAGAGCATTACTATTATGTGTATGTGAAAGGTTTATTCCTGGAGCTTTAACAAGAAGCACAAATCAAACGTCACGCCCACACCTACTCGAGTGGCCGGCTTAAGTGAGAAACGTATCGTGGATATCGCATGTGGAAGTCATCATTGTCTCGCTCTGACTAGTGATGGACAGGTAAACAAAGGTTGAATTATGGCAATGATAACGAATATAGTGATTATTACAAACTAAAGAATTGTTTGTAATTCAGGTGTATGCTTGGGGAGAAAATAATTTTGGGCAGGTTGGTAATGAAAGCACAGCTATCTTCGATGGCAGTCTGCCGAGACAAGTGAAACATGATTTAGAAGGAAAGACAGTTGTCCGCATTTCCTGTGGCTCAACATTCAACATGGTTATCACTGACGAAGGCAAATTGTATGGTTGGGGCAACAACGAGAATAACCAGATTTCAATCGATAATACTTCTACTACCTCAAACAATTTTTTTCATGCCCTTAATCCATCATTCTCTAATTCAACATCGTCAAAGTTGATGTTCAACGATAAAACTACTTCTTTTTCTATCCCCAACATTCAATTTGGTAGCAATTTCAAGTATCCAAATACCTCCCAATATACATTTATGAATACAACTGCAGCGCCCTGCTCTACGAAAACAGCAAATAATGTTCAGTTATTAAAACATTACGTGTGCCCACGCCAAATTACCACAATCTCGGACAAAATAGGTAAATTTTTTTTTGTTTATATCTGAGATTTGGTTTTTAAGAATGTTGCAGTATCGAACATCCTTATGATCGATGTTGATGTTTCAGTTAATGTGGCCTGCGGTGACGAGCACACGTTGGCGCTCACGGATAAAGGAAATGTCTACGCCTGGGGCAAGAATAATAACGGACAAATAGGCGTTAATATACTGAAATTCGAGAGTCCGAATATTATGGTAACCCATGAATTATTGATAAAAATTGAAAAACTTTTTAATAATGAATGAAACGAGAAACAGAATAATAAAAAATGATGCAATCGACAGGTGAACGTGGCCGAGATGGGAGAGGTGTCGGACATCGCTGCCTATGGTAACTTGAGCGTTGCCGTCGGCAGTAATAAAACTATCTATGTATGGGGCGACTGCTTTGGTCAGGATATTACCACTCCGTTTCCCACAAAGTTCTCCAAGATTGATGATGCGTTTGCATATAGTAAGTTGAGAGTCATGCACAAGCCATTAACTATATCTATGTACGATTACGAATACGTCGTAGAAGGATTGAATGTATTGGAATCCATAGCAGCAGCATTCGACGATCCGGTACGTCTTCTCGTATTATTTTTCTGTATGCACTTTTTCGTATTATGTAGCATAAAACCAGATATATATATCATTCTTTTTTAGAAAAATCTATAAATCTTTTACAAGTCTCTATAATCTTTTATACTAACCATCCTAATATGAAGAGACATTTATATATATTTTAATATAAAAGATTATAGAGACTTGTAAAAGACTTACAGATTTTTCTAAAAAAATAATTGTAAAACTTTTTTCTATATGAAGAAAATAAATTGTAATTGCATAATGATTACTTTGATTAAGACTTTTGATCTCACTTCAGTCACACTGAATTATAACATTAGAAGTGAAAAATTATGTAAATTTTTTACGATAAATGTTTATATTAATTTAATATTATTAAATCATTTTTTAAATAATTTTTGTTCTTTTCTGACACAGTCAACAACGGATTGTATTCTACAAGTCGAAGGACAACCTATCCATGTTCACAAGGCTATTCTTAAGATTCGTTGTCAGCATTTTAAAAAAAAGTTTCAAGAAAAAGGGACTGAAAATGATGAAAGGTAAGCATTTAGAAAAAAATGGTACTCTTATTGAGAATCTCTCAACCTCTTGGTTATTTCATAATGTCAGCAAGTTGTTTTTCAACAGTACACTAGATTCATCACCAGTATACACCATATCAGATAAATTTTCCTACATCGTCTACAAGGCCTTCTTGAAATATTTATATACCGGCAAAGTCGATTTACCTTCGAAGAACGCATTAGGTGAATTTGAGTCGAGTGTAAACTCAAATTATCACGAACTTACAAATCAGAAATTGAAACGACACTTCGTTACAGAGCTTATGAAATTGGCTGACGAGTACTGCGAGACCAATCTTAAGGGAGATTGCCGTGAGATAATAAAGCAAGAAATCAAGGAGTCAAATATAGCTTCCTACTACAATGAGGTTATGGAATGCAATGATAAGGTAAGTATTATAGTTCACGATTAATCGCTATTTATATTGAAATTCATTAATTGCGATGTATTGTATTTATTTATGTGTATGTATATATCATCGAATATCGTGTGAATTTTAGGAACTCGAGGAGTACTGCTTCCAGTTTATTCTGCATAACCTGACAGCTGTAATATTATCGACAGATTTTCATAAGTTAAATACGAGTATAAAGGATAAGGTTATGCGCATGGCAGCCGAAAAAGATCTTTTTAAAACGTAACTCTTTTAAAGGAACAGTTTCGACATAAGTTTCGAGTGAAATCGCCGATTGTTTTTTTTTATTTTTTTTATTTCTGTATGTGTGTGTCATACGCGTCCAATAATAAAGTAAACCTTCATGTTCCGGTTATCATTTCATAGTTTAACATTACATGTAATTTAGCTTATGTAATTTTATTTATCAGGATATTTTATTTTTTTATCGAGACAATGTTATTTATCTGAATATTTGCGGAATTCATTCAATTCCTCTTAAATAATAAATTTGATGTTATTCATAGAAAACTTTTTCTTCTCTCACTACTATTTTTTATCAAAACGTGAATACATAAAGGGAATAATTATTGAAAATATATTATCAAATACAACATATATGCATCGAGATAATGAAGGAATTACAAATAAATAATAACATTACAAGTTTAATAGTAAAATCATCTACAATATATAGATGATTTTATTATTTTATATAATATAGATTTTATACATGCAGTATGTAATTACAATTAAGCGTTTGATCAATTAATATCAAGAAGGAACTACAGGTTCATTTCAGTTTTATCAGTATACTTGATTCATATATTTTTTATTTAAAGTAATTGATTAATCGGATGGCGACAGAGAAAATCTCTTTGCATGAGTGGTTTCAAAGAATTCCGATTACAAAGCTTAGACAGTTTTCTTCTTTACTATTGAATGGCCACTTCTGATCTAGGGGGAGATCAAGACAGTTTTCTATAAAGCATAGAAATGATCAATCACCTATCACATATTTAATTTAAGTGTAGACTATCCGCCATTTGTTCCCGCCATATGTATGTTTAAAATACGGCGCGCGCAGTTCCGGATGGTATCATCCTAAGCTCAATATGACGAGGTTAGGATCGATTATAACAGTCAACCAAACAAGATCGGAGCGAGTTTGGACTGCGTTTAAAGCTGATTGAGAAAAGAGAAATCAAGAACACTCAAGATTATATATAACTATTGTAAAGACCAGAAAAATAATATAGGGAAACAGTGTTAGATCAAACATGCTGAGATACATGTGCTAAATAACTTCTAAGTCAGAGGCATTCTTCAGTTAAAAACATGATTCACGGGTAAGTACTTATTGTTAAAATATAATGAAGATTTTACAGAGTTTAATCTTTTGTCGTCTTTGTTTAACAAGGTTGATCTGATTCTATCTATATTCATAGAAATTCCAAAGATATATCTTTGCATTGAGATGGTTTAATTTTGTCTTTGAATTAATCAAAGAGATTGTATTGCAGGTGCAGGAGGCTCTGCGTAAGCGGCGTGAAACTACCAGCGCAGCATCTCCTGTCGTCGAGATGCGCTGGTACACTGTCCAAGGTAGAGGCGAGGAAGCGGAGGAATCAGCTGTTCGATGAAGAGAAGCAAAGGCAGCGATCCGAACTGGGTAGGATCGAGAAGATAGAAGTAACGTACAAGTCAGTGGAGGATGAGGTAGTAATGATGATGAACCGCGACATTTCTACGCCGTACGACTGTGCCAGGCACATCTCCGAGAATGTCGCCAAGGTAGCCGCTATCGCTCTGGTGGACGGTCGGGTCTGGGACATGCACAGGCCATTCACAAACAAGTGCGAGCTGGAGCTGGTGACTATGCAGAGTCCGCGAACGGGCGCGGTCAATCATGCCTTCTGGCGTACATGTTCGTTGATCTTGGGTGCCGTGGCAGACAGCGCGTTCAAGGACCACGTGAATGTACATCTACACAGCTTCCCCACACCGGCAATCCACTCCGGTAGCTTTATCTACGACGTGTTCATTGATCTGCCGAACTGGCAACCGACTAGTTCCGAGTTGCGCGCCATGTCCGCGCTTTTCGTCAAGCTTACAAACCAGGAACTGCTGTTGGAGAAACTATTAGTGCCTCGTGGCGTCGCGTTAGACATGTTCCAGGTATGGAATGGAAAAAGCTTCACTTTTGTATGTTTCATAAAGCTGTCAAATATCATTTCACATTTCTATATATTCTTCCAGGATAATCCCTTCAAGTCTCAGCAAATACCCAGTATCGCCAAAAACAGTGATAATGACAGAGTACCTTTGTACCGTCTGGGGGATCACATAGATATCAGCAAGGGCCCCATGGTGAGTAATAGCGGCCTGATGGGTCGCGTCACTGTAACGGCCGTGCACAAACTCGCGGACGGACCCGTGGACGGTCTGTACCGTTTCCAGGGCATCGCCCTGCCCAAGGGTATCTTGCTCAATCATTTCACCTATTCTATCCTGGAGAAACGCGCCAAGAAACTTAACACCACCACGTGGCAATCTCACGCCGAGGACGAGACGATCAACGTGGCAGCGTTGGTGAACTAAGTGATCAGCCCCGTTTCATAATTGAAGAAGATCCTCGTGTAAATAAATGCATCTTTCAGTCGTCTATCTGTTTTTAAATACGTCGTTGTTTGTCCGATACTTTTATTGCGTTTAACATGGATCAAAGGTAGATCATAATTTGAAATTCTAGTAATAGAAAGAAGTAAATTTATTTTGACATATAGCGTGAGAACAAAAATTTATACGTTTTTTTAACGTCAATCGATGTAACTACAGTAAGTGATCAGAGGCGCGATACACAAGCACGTATATATTGATTAATTTTTTTTTTCGTTAAAGAGAGAAGATTCTAGGATTCCTTTTAATTACTACTTTTATCGATAAATCGCAATACTTTAAGATCATCGGATAAAATGCGACTAATTTATTTTTCATCTTCGGAGATATAAAAATTGGATGATCGCTTGATATTATTGTACATCACGTATATAAGAGTGTTTACGCGCGATTTAACGACATTGCGAATGCTTTACTCGAGGACCGCGCACCTCCCAGGTAAAATCGCTCGGCAATCTGTTAGCTTTGGACGCCGTACATCTCGTACTCAGTTTCAGGTACAATTCTTGACGCGAGTTGGCACCGCAGTCTTCGAGGTCGTCGGCCTTCAGGCTCGTCCTTGTCGACAGCGGCGCCAATTCTGGCGGACATCTAAACGATTAACATAAGCCTTTTTATCTTTTTCAATGGGCAAAAAAACTGACGCGAATATCAATCGAGGAGCCATTCTTTAAACAATTCAACACTGTCATTATAGAGTAATAAAAAACGTTATTTACGTTACTAAATAATTATTATTTTGGATCACGATGTTAGAAACGAAAAATTATAATTGTTATTATTGAAATTATATTTGAACCATTTTATCTCGATATGCGCAGAGATTCTACTTACAGAGAAAAATTTATTTTCTAAAACGCAAGTATCTTTCTTTTCCAATTATGGTTCGAGGAAGGAGAAAAGAGTTCTAAGGAAATCGTTCACAAAGGGAAAAATCATTGGGTCACCTCAATTGAACTCTGATGACCAAATCGAATCGATGCGGCTTATTAGCTTCTTCCTCGAACTCTCCGCCGGTGTTCTCCACATTGCCAGATCTCGCGTATCTGAATTTATTCTCGTAGGCATACTTGCTCATGTTACCGTAATAAAAGAACTGGCCGCCGTATTCGCCGTATCCCGAGTACGTGGAGGCTGGCGGCGGTTTTCGGGATGGTAACGATGACGGCTGGAAAAATGCGTCTTTTCGCTTATAATTCAAAAACTATCGTTCTCTTTTCCCCGAGAAAAATTTCATTCAAAAAAAAAAAAATCGCAGATTATTATACATTATTATATATACAGTACAGTAATTAAATAAAGAAATAAATTTTCTAAAAGAATCAGAATTATTATAAACTCGATTAAAATAGATTTTTATCATAATTATTTTGTTTCTTTTTTAAGTAAAATTAGTTTCATTATTTAATCGCCGTACTGTGTACTCCGATCGATTTTACGAGAGTTACCGTCCCTCGGAGAAGAAGCTTGCGCTCGTAATGCAATTTGTGGTACAGATGCTTGTTGAAGCTGCCGACCAGCCGGCGCAATCTAAGATACATGTAACGCTGACTATCCCGCCAGCAGTGCTCGTTGTTCGCGTTGGGCACCCGCAGACACGTGAACCACGCGCGTCTCAGGACGTACTTGAGTTGCATGCTGACCTGAAAATTGAATTACGCGGACTCACGAGTCTGCGGTTTAAATAATTAAACTTTATTGCGAGATTTTTCCGCGAGAAATGTCTACATACAGAACGATTCACGTATCATTCACAATAATGGGATAAACGAACATCTTCCACAAGAAGTATCGATTAGTTGAAATGAATACAATTGATAATTAAAGCAAATCAAAATGTGCATCGGAAAACGTATACTTCTGGAGGATATTTTTGAGGCTTATCGTTGAAACAAGTTTCTCAACATCTTCATATTCAAGCGCAAAGAATACATACTCGACATAGGATCATAATGAAATATTCCTTACCATGGGGTTTCCTGTCCTCGACGAAGTCCTGAAAGACAACAGTTGTCGACCCTCTCCCAGACAATCTAAGACGTCGACGATCTTGCAGCCCGAGATTAAAGCGGATCTATCGGTGATTTCTCTTTTTTTTTTTTACTGATTCTTCATAATTATACTTAATTTAATCGATTCATTAAAGCAAAAATAAACTAATAAACGATCACTGTCCGCTTGAAGATTATAAACTGACGAAGAGAAGCACTGTTACCTGTTTATCCTGCGCTCTGTGGTCTTCTCGAAATGATCCATGAAATTCTCACAGCTGCGCGTAAAGATCTGCAAATCGACATAGTTGAAGACATTCGTGGGTACTCGACCAGGATCCAGAAATGTCTGTAGCAAGCAGTTGAGATTGTCGAGGACTCTACCACCGTAGAAGCACGAGGTAGGTGAGTCGTGCGATCTTCAACGATAAAATGAACAAGAAAGTATGTATATCGATTTTTGCTCTCTTTATTCTCGACAATGTGGCATTAATATAGTCTTTATCTGAAGAGATGCAATTTCTTAAATAAGCAAAATTTAAGAAATTTATTACATTTTTTTTTTTGTAGAAGATAAATATTTTTCAAAAAATATAAAAATGTATGTGCGCGTGCACACATAATCACACACACATACACACATTGCTATATATAATATGCATATTTTAATATTAAATTTTTTATCATTACACGGATATATTTTTATATCTTTAATCTTAAATTTTCTCAACAGAGTTTCGCAAACTTTTTAAATTATCTGCGAGAGATATAGATGGATTCGGAAACCTTGGGTGCGTGTATCGCCACGTAACCGCCCTTAACATCTGATACTGGGAGCGAATGAGTTCCAGCATGTTGAAGACGCTACTATACTCGAGTAATTCCATATCGGTCTTTACGCTGTTCATGAGGCTCTCTGTACGTTTTATCGCGGCCTCCAGCTTCATGCCGGCCACTAGAAACTCGCTATTTAATACTGTGGCGGCGATATCGAAGCAACGTCTGCTCAGGGAGGATCAAAAAGATTAGATTAGTGGAGATTTCCTTCTCAAGATTTCCTTCATGTAGACCCTTAGGAAAAGCTGGATTTTAAAATAAGGTCTACGATATCTTCGAAGAAAAGTAAAAAAATTCAAAGATCTTCGCACGCGTTTAAGCCTGAACATTTTAAGTTATTAAGCTTAAAATTTATAACGGATTTGCTCTTTAAAAAGCGAGAAAATTCTCTCCTCCACAATTTTTCATTTATCTAGAGGGGATGTAAAGATTTTAAAGTAAGAGTTAAAATAAGGAATTTTAAATGTACGGGGTTTGTGTTTTAGGATTTCTTTTTTAATACTAGATCTACGAATTAATAATACAACATGTGTGAATAGAAGCGGGAATCTATAGATTTTGAAAAATTATTTCTTAAATGTTATATAATTAAACTGATGACGCTTTTTCTTTAAAATTATATACATTCCGAGATAATTCCAGCAAAATCTTTCGGTAATTTTTAAAACATCCTCGAATATTTATTTATACCGAATCGGCGGGCATCTACCTGGAAATCAGACGAACCGTGCAAGCGACATCGTGTAATGACAGCATCCTCAGGATGATGCCGAGAACTTCTGGCGGCATAGTATCCAACGTGTATCGCGCATTTTTGCATCCTCGCGCGTTTCGCGAAGACACTCTCCGCCGTTTCGGCCCCATTTAACTCTTCTTTTTCGAATCGTCCTTGCAATTCGCGATCGCGACCAATCATGTAACCGATCGCGATCAATCACGAAGATCACGTACGTTCTCGCATAGCGTTCGTAATCGTTGCGGAATTTCCGGTTGCGGGAGGGACAGGAATTTCCGAAATTTTGCGAGAGTTCCTTGCAGAGAGCGAGAACTCCCGAAATTTGCGCGAAACAAAGGAGCCACCTGATCTCGCAATCTTTTCATTGCGACAGTTTCAGAGTGTCGAGGATAAGGGAGGAACATCACACACTCGCGTTCGATAGTATAGGTAGTTAAAATATAATGAAAACTCATTTCAACACGGGAATTATTAAATAATTATAATTTTTATCACAGTTATCATATAGTTTATTTTTACTAGAAGTGAAACGCATATCGATTGAGTTATAAAAAGGAAGTTTCCCATATATTTTATGAATTTATACTAGCAAACATAAGACGTGGCAGGCGAAAAAATGTTTTACTTATTCCGCAAGAATAACTTTTCTCCTCTGACATTGTAAATCATATGATTGAGGTGAGGAAACAAGAACCGCAAATTATTTATAAATATCTCTTAAATTAATATGACCGTATCACATCATCAAAATTATTTTCAAGTCGTGTATAGTTTTATTATATATATGCATATATCTTTTTTCTAGGAAATTTAAGCAAATGTGCAGATAACAGAATAAAGCGAATACAAGATAATGGCTTCACTTACTTAAGATTTATTTTTTCGACATTTCTCGTGAAGTATGGAATAACAAATTAAATATAATCAGTGAAATCAGTTCACACGATTTTGATTTGTCAATCGGATCCCTTGTCAATAAATTTAAAAAAAATAATCATTTAGATATATATTATTTTTTGGTCGTTGAGAATCTCTCTTAGAATTTGCAAGATCAATCCAAAATTTCCGGTTATCCGGTTAAAATTTGAGACTTCAGAACTCCGAGCCTTCAAAAATTTATATTGCGAAGAGCCCAAAATTCTAAGTATAAGATCTATAGCCGAGGTCAAAGATCAAGGTCATAGATCAAGCAATTAAGTTTTAAGTTTTCAAGAAATGTAAACTTTCAATGCTCCAAGAACCCAATCTTCTAAGTAAAGTTGCAAGATTTCCATCCTCCAAGTAGATAAAAGATTTGAGAATCCAATCTTCCGAGCATCCAGAGTTCCAAGAAGCTAAAGTACCGAAGGCCCCATGGATACAATGTTCCAAGAAATCTCAGGTCTTGTGGATCCGAAGATTCCCCGTAAGAGAATTAAATTTTTTATAGTTCGAAGTCGAAGGATTCACAGTAAGCTTTCAAGACGGCGAAAATCTCTTCCATCGTTTTACGGGCTAAAGTTCACCGGCATCAGCAAGGTGAATTTGGCTTGATCGATATTCGTCTCTTCGGTCGCACACGGTCCGATGCTGTCTAACAAGCTTTGTATCGCGCTTTGATTGCTCGGATGTTTTCGCTTAGTATGCTCGCGACGATGCTTGAGTTCCTTGAATGTCTTGCCGCACTGCTCGCAATTGTATGGTCTGGCGGCCTCGTGAGAACGTACGTGGCCCTCGTAGTGACTTTTCCTGACAAATTTCTTGCCGCATTGGCCGCAATCAAACTGAAAACGGCCCTCGTGAGCGGCCACATGCGAACTCAAAGTCCACTTGGTCTTGAAAGTCTTCGAGCAGTAGTCGCATCTGATCTTCGAATCGCCTTTGTTCGCTTTTCGAGGATCCTTCTTCAGCAATAGCATCTCCTCCAAAAAGAATTCGTCCTCTGTAGGATCCTTCTGTGTCGAAGATTTGTCCACAATTGCTTGACCTATGCCTTTGGTATGTTCCTCCGGCTTCGAGTGGTTCTTTGGCATCGTCTGAAAAAAAAAAGATAAATATTTTCGATGCATGCCTCGACACGTTTTTTCATTAATGAGCTGCTTCTCAAGCATTATTGTTTGCTTATCGTACAAAAAATAGACTATCAGTTCGATAGTCGTATCACGAAAATAGATAATTTTCAAGATAACGTCAAAAAGATTCATTCACTTACAAAAACATTTGTTTTATTCCCACAGATTACTCATAAACTCTGAAAATTTTAATCAACCGACGCCAATCAAGAGATAAAAGTAATTGATGTAACATCGGAAGATACCTTGCCGTGCGAGGCCAGGTGGACCTTAAGCTTATCCTCGTCGCTGTATCTTTTCTTGCAACGGGGGCAGGCAAACCCGCCCTTGTCTTCAGCGCCGCGTAGAAGGGCGCCCTGTAGGGTCGTGTCGTTTGCGGCGTTTTCGACAACGACCTTATGTTGATCAGTCAACTGCAACTTCTCCTTTCGCATCGCATGCCGAGCTATGTGTCGCTTCAGATCGTGTGCCCTGGAGAACGCTCGTCCGTATCGCGAGCACGTGGGAAAGGGACAGCCCTTGGTCCTGTCGTTTCTCGGACTGGTAAAAGAAAGGATATCTAATTTTTATAATTCTAAATTTTTAAGTATTGTTAAGAAAAGCATTGTTTAGTAATGATTGTTTATAGAACTTTAGTGGAAAAATGAAAGTATAGGAACCAAAATCATGATAAAAATTGTTAGAATTGTAAAGCCATTAGAATATTGAAAATCTCGACACACAAATAGATTTTAAGAAAATCAGAAACTAAGAAATGTTCAAAGAATTTAAGGATATTTCATTGAATACTTTCTGTACCTTCGAACAGGATTAGTGGCGGTCGACTGTTTCGCGTCCTTACTGCAATCCGTGCAGTTCTTGTAGACCTTCTGGCTGGTCATTGTAGTGAGTTGCGCCGATAACGGTATTACGATAGAGATGGTCTCGTTGGATCCGGGCGTGACAATGGGCCCGACGTGAATCGCCGGCGGCGTCGCCAGCGATATTCCACTTTCCCCGCTCCTGCTCATGTTGATCCTGTGAGCGACCGACTCCTCGGGTAGACTATTTTGTTATCTGCAAGGTAATACACAATATCGATTATTATTCATTATATAAATCTATCTTGTTCTAATTAATAATTATAGTTTTTTAATTGAACGATTCACAATACTGTTATTGTAGATTATATGTTACATATTATTTATTTAAAGGACAATCAATAATAACGCACTCATTAATAATTTTTCGAGTATTCTAAGTCTCCTTTAAGACAAATTTGTAATCATTATAATGATATATTAGGTCTACCGGAAAGTTCTGTCCGTTTTTGGAATAAAACAAAATACAAATTTTTATTACCGTCAATAAACTTTATTAAATAATGTAATTGCCATTATTCGGAGAAGTATTGTCAGCAACTGGATAATTTAAATACAGCAGTCCAAGAAAAGAGGCCGGCGATGTTCAATAGGAGGAACATCATACTGCATCATGATAATGCTAGGCCACATGCTGCTTTGGGGACTCGTCAAAAAATTGCAGAACTAGGCTGGGGAATTCTGTCGCATCCACCATATTCCCCGGACTTAGCACCCTCCGACTATCATTTGTTTTTGTCCTTACAAAATTTTTTGAGGGGCGAGAAATTCAAAAATGAAGAAGATATCAAACAAGCACTGGTTCAATTTTTCGTATCAAAAGATAAAACATTTTTCGAAAATGGGATATACAAATTGCCCTCACGCTGGCAAGAAATCATTAATAATAATTGCAATTACATTATTTAATAAAGTTTATTGACGGTAATAAAAATTTGTATTTTGTTTTATTCCAAAAACGGACAGAACTTTCCGGTAGACCTGATATAATTATGATTTTGTAGTGGTTCAACAAAAATCGACGGATATGTGTTTACGAGACACCCTATATATTCCACAACTTTCGGAAGGGCTAACGCAAACCGCGATCGATGGAAGGTCATCTATTCACGCGTACCAGAGAGATACATATCCCTTTCGAGAAAGAAGAAAAAAAGAAAAGTAGGGATGAAAGTCAGTATAATTTCGGAGAGTTTTACAGATTCCGATGCCACGGATTCGCGGAAATGATCTCTATATTTATTTATTCACTAATAAAGTGGCCGCTAAGTTAAGATACATCTACCTTTATCGGAAAGTTGAACTCATCGAAATGATATATTTTCGGCTTGGATCTGTTATAGAGACGGCATTATCGAAGCGTCGCGGAAACGCGAATAGGAAAGAGTCGTCGATAAGTTTATCAACACCCGAGCTTTTCACATTCCCATTTAGGAGGCAGAACCTGACGGAAACGACGAGGATACACCGAGGTATCGCGGCGACATTATCGAGACGTCACTGAAGCGTCGTCACCGATGTGACTCGTCGCCGAAAACCGATGAAACTTCCCCTTCGGGCGGATCACAACCGTAGAAGAGCGCGTTCACAATTTTCGACCCGAGGGAGAGACATCGAGAACACGAAAGGGAGGAACAACGAGGGATATTTTGAGACGCTATTAGGGAAGCGTCACCGACGCCGAGGGATTTGATGACGATGTTTTTTCTCCCTCTTCGGGTATTCCACGAGCACGATGCCCGAGAGAGCGATCCCAAGCCCGTGAGACGTCACTATCACGCGGACTCCTTCGCGTTCGTAAAATCCGCGCGAGTGAGCGAGCTCTTACGTGACGACGCGACGCTTCTTCGCGGTGAACACGCGATCACCAGGTGCGGCCATTTTAATGCGAGGCTCTCGTCTCTCCCTCGACATGCGAGCCAATCGCGCCGACTAGGAACGCTCGTGCGCATGTCACGAGTGTCGCGTTTGAAAAGTCACAATATGAGTGCGTTTGGTAAGATACCGCTACAGTAGCGCTATTGTAGCGCTACAAGAGAGCGTTCCGGCGAGACACTGCTGCTGTAGCGCTACAATATCTTCAATATTTTCCATTATTCAAATCATTTAAAATAATTACCGAACGCGACTATTAGCAATTAAATACAATTTGGAGGCTATGTACAGTAGCACTGTCCAGCCAAAATCAATAACGTTAATTAAGTATAGTGCAACATTTGTAGCGTTATACTCAGTTTTACTAACTTTACCGCTACAATTTTAGCGAAAAAGCTGTAGCGCTACGGTAGCGGTGTCTTACCAAAACACACTCAATCCTCCGCATAAGATTGCTGTTTTTTTTTTTTTAGTTTTTTTTAGTCGTGTTACATTTTTTCTTTTCAAGTTCTTTTTCTCTTTCCTTCTTCCTACGATGACCGATTTTCTCGATGACAAGTTCTTTGGAATCGATCTTTCCTTAACAAAAAACTGTGTCCATAATTTTTAAATTATAAACACGAAATTAAAAAAAAAAGGATTTTTTAAATATGAATCCAATAGTTGACAATATTTAACTACTTAATTTCTTTAGTTAATTTTATGCAAAGTTTATTTTAATGGAATTTTTACATTAGAGGTTTATTTTACACATTACAAAGAAATGTAAAGGATCGGAAAGATAAATGATAACTTTTTTCGACATTTTTGCTGAGAAAACATCGACACATCGACTATAGATTTAAATAGATAGGAGAAAAATACAAGAGTATAGCTAAAAAGAAAAAAGATCTACAAATTAATTAAAATTATTGCGTAAATGAAGACGCAAATATATCTTTATAAAGAAAATATTTTTATAAATTTAAATTTGTTTTACACACATATATAAAAGACATCGTTTCTCTCCGTATAAAAATAGAGAGTTGAACAACTATCGATATTTTTCTTTTCACAATATTGTATGTACATCGATACCGTGCGACTCTTTGCTTCGGAATTTCGCGGTTTTAGCGAGAAGAATCAATCGGAGAATCGCATATCATGAAAGCCTTTGGCTCCAAATGGCGCCATCTTCTCAGGCGCCGCTATCCTCTCTCCCTTTTTTTTTTACTCCTCTTCTCTCGCCCGGCCGGATTTCTCGCTCACTTTCCTCGACGCGATGAAAGTATGCTACTGATCGGCCGATTCGAGTACGATGATGGAAAAGCCCGTGGGAGACGTGGGGAAGATGGGCGGGAATAAAGGAAAATGCGCGCGCAGGCGATGATTCAATCGGGATGATTCAAATATTATGTACTATTCGCGACGAAACATAGTTTCGTGACTCTCCTTACACGCAGGTACAGAAAAAAGGATATATATCTACGATATTATTCATATATTTATATTTTGTGACACTCTTAAAATTCTCCGAACATTAAATTTCCGATAGATATTGGGAACTTTAATAGTCAAGACTATTATAATATTTATAAAGATATATAAGAATCTTATATATATGTGAATTAAAATTTCAATGTTCCAAAA
Organism: Formica exsecta; assembly: GCF_003651465.1. Lineage (NCBI taxonomy): Eukaryota > Metazoa > Arthropoda > Insecta > Hymenoptera > Formicidae > Formica > Formica exsecta. Next base: position 2,603,979 of record NW_021848537.1, read on the forward strand.
GCGATTTTATTGTAAAATCTAAAAAAAATATTTCTTGGATTTTTCTTACAGGATTCTCCTCTTTAGACTCTAGATGTAGTATTTTTTATACCAGTCTATCGCTGTTCTAAATTCGTATTCTAAACTATATGTTAACAAACAACTGAAAAATCGACGAAAAGAATGGAATTGTTTCTGGATGTTGAGGAAAAATTTCAGATATAGTCAAATATAGATAATTATCATAGAGGTGATGCGTAGAAGCGAATCAAATACACTTAGTAAATTGCCATGCGTGTATGTGTGTGTGCTATGATTAATATTAGTAATTACATTAGAGGTACAAAATAGGATATTGTCATGAATACATACGGTGTCGCTTAAGGTCTTGTATAAAATTTTAAGAAATATTTTTTCTTCTTTTAGCATAAATGTTCTTAAATTTTAAAGAAAAGTTTTAGAAGTTAATATTATTTTTACTTTTTAAGTTCTTATGAAAAACTTTTATTTAATATTTAAATTTAAATATCGGTTTAGTATTTTATCTCTGATCTGTTTTTTATTATAAAACTTTTTGCAAAGTTTTATATATAATGTGATAATATTTATTAAGATTAAATCTTTTGTAGATAAATTAGATTTACGGAAAATAAGTAAGAGAGAGATTTTCTGAAAAAAACTAAAAAAAAATCTATTATCAATTTTATGTACTTTTATTAAATAAAAGATATAATGCATTATATCAATTTTTCAATTATATTTTATAATTTTAGTTTAATTTATAATTTTTTAAAAACGTATGAATGTAAAGATCGAGTGCCATTTCTTATCTGTTCTAGTCTTATCTGACAGTCTTGTTTCCTCATTACGTTATCGAAACAAATAGAAAGGTAACTATAGAGATATGTTGAAAGTTAGAAAGAAAAGCCATTTCTCCGCAGAGAACGAATGTCTGCAAGAGGAACATCTGCATTTATATAAGGATTTCGATGCTGAGAAGCTACTTCTGCCGTTGCGTAACTGTGTCGAGCGAAATGTATATCTATCGAACTGTCGTATTGTATTTCTAATAGGAAGCGTTCGTTCGAAATAACAATTCTAAAGTGTGAGATTACTTATTTTATTTTCCACGTATATAAATTAATTTTACATTTTACATTTTAATTTAGAGCGGTTTGGATGGAGCCAACTTCGGGATAATTGTAGTAAGGAAAAAAATTAAGTCACAATAAAGTACATCTCGCGCCGAAATATTTCCAGAATCTACCGAAGATATACAATCACGTAAAATTAAAGCGAATTAATGGAATGGAAGCGATATCTCTGGACACTCAAAGATCATCAGAGATATATTTTTTCACGGGGGATGAGGTCTTCAGTGACGAGGAATCTTCAGGGTGAGGAATCATACTTTAGCGCGCTGTGGAATATGCATATTTGCTTTATGAGTGTCGGAACGTGTGCAACACCTACACAATAACACACAGAGCACGCGCAAAGTGCTGCTTATATATGGGTATGTATCTGTAATTAATAATTAAGGCTAATTAAGGCTTTGCTCTGTGACCGAATACGCACTCACGGTATGTCGCGTGCGCTCTTCGTGAATCGATATTTCTAACTTCATCATTTATGTAGCATATGCTTCGCATTATTAAAGAGCATTACATTCCACCCAATGGAATAGATCATCGTATCATAACTCATTGTCATTCTCTTTTTTGACGGATAAAGCCACGCGTAATATTTCCGACATAACGGAAGGGAAATTTTTAAGAAGTTTTAGCGATATCTTTTTATAATTCGTAGAAATTTCACTGCATTATTTTTCCAATAATTTCGGACGCGAAATATAGAAATGTTTCCACACGGTGTAATTTAAAAGACTTAAAGCTTTAACTGACCGCGACCAATGTTCCGGAAAGGAACATCTTTACAAGCCTCGGGATCTATCATCCTGTTTATTTTGGTTTCAACGTCTACTGGACCGGATCATTTACAAACGGTAATTATTGTCTGATCATCATAGTTACAAAAAATATAAATAAAAAACGATTATTACAAATAGTTATATATAAGAAGCGTCTATACGTCAATATCAATACTAATATCCTCGGCTTTCTATCTATTTATTATCTGTAATGTTAGTTTTAATGAGGAGGGAGGGGAGTATGACCTACATATATATTTAATTATAATAATTTAATCCTTATTTCTATTTCTCTCTCCCCCTCCTGTACTGTACAATATATGTATAATAACAAAAACACGGAATGCATTATGTACAAAGAATTATATGCACTGTACAATATAGTATTTACAATGTTGATATTTACAAACGTGTTTTATTAGTGCTCGTCATCGCCGTCATTGTTGGCATCAATCGTACTATTAATCCAGTTTAAATAATGCTGTATCTCGGTATATACATCTGGATAACCCGGTCTGGCACAACCGGAGCCGAAGGACGTGACACCGACCAGCTGCCAAACACCGTCCGGACGACGACACTGCAGAGGACCTCCAGAGTCACCCTGAAAATTAGAATAGACAAAGAAATAAGAATTAATAGTACGTAGTCACGGACCAAGTTTAAAAACCGTCTTTTCTAACAACAGTCCTTTTTCAGGAATGATCATTTTCTATATATATTATATGATATATAGAAAGTGTCTCCTTATTTACAAATTAATTTTCAGTAAACAATGTTTACCACGCAACTTCCGGAGGAACCATCGGTGTGACCGGCACAGAGATGACCCTTCCTGATGGGCACCGAGGTGCCGTAGGCTTGCAGGCACTCCTCGAGATTCAGAAGAGGAACGCTGGCCTCCAGAAGGGCGGTAGAGAGCGAGGGCGACGGGCCGTATCGGCCCCAGCCGGAAGCGACACATTGTCCTTTGCCGAGATACTGTCCAGGACCAGGAAGACATATAGTGCGAACGACCTTGGATAGAGGTGCCGGCCTGGCGAGCTTCATTAGAGCTATAATGACGAGACTATATCAGGATTATAAAGAAAGTGTGAAGACGTTTTTTTGAATCTTAGATTAATAAACAGATCTTTAATAGGATGTAAGAAGAATGTTGATATATATATAAAATAGATAGAATTAGGTCGATAAAATTAATTTTTGTTTAAATAGACTCACCTATATCGTGCACGTAATTATTGAACCTCTCATGAAGAATCACTTTTTCGACAGGTAAACGAGCAGATCCGCGTCCCCCCGAGTCCAGTTCCCATTCGCCGACCACTGCTGTCCATAACACGCCGATGGGCAAATTAAACAGCTCGCTGAAGTAAAAACTCATTTGAATATACGAAGCAAGAAGTAAGTCACTGGAATAACCGTCCACTTGAAAATATGCGTTAATGCATCAAAGAACTTGATGAAGAAGGAAAAAAGTATTTTAGAAAAAAAATATCGAAGTTTTGGAAAAATTAAGACTAAATCAATCACGATTGTAAAATTTTGCGAAACTCTCCACGAGGATCGGACTCACTTGTGAATGCAATGAGCAGCGGTGATTACCCATTTGGGATCGATCAACACACCACCGCACCAGTGACCGATAAAACCCAGTTTCGGATGTAGTAACTGAAGGGACACCTGCCAAGGCCACGCGCCCTTTCTGCTGGGTTTGCCGTTGAAAATGCGACCGGTGGTCGTAGTGATGGCAGTGGCCGTGATCGTCGACGAGGATGAGACATCGTCCTTTATCAGTAGTCCTTGGACCTTGGACGGAGCAATCGATCGTGGCTGCCTCTGCGACGCTGCCGGACATCCGCATTCTGTTATCCAAAGCCACTCGAATTTTTTTATCGTTTTTGCGAATTGTAATCTTTGAATTTTATATAGCTAAATACGATTCTCTAATATTCCATAAGATTATAGCAAGTGTAAATCTATAATTCCATTTATATTCAAAATCCGAAACGTATCGCGTGTTAAAAGTTTAAAATCAACCGTAAATTCCCAAAATCGAGGATAAATTGAGGGAGATTTTCAAGAATCACAGAAATCGTCTCGTATAATGCTAATCTAGATTGAAGAAACTATAAAAAAAAACACGATAAAAAATTGCAATGTCGAAGATGAGGTACTCACTGGAATGGTTCTCCCCGACGATCCTCATCATGATGCACTGGGCCTCCGCCAGGACGATCACCAGCAGGACAACCAGATCGCCGCGAAGACGGCACATCGCCAGGAAAATCGAGAATATCCACTCTAGCTACGATTTATGGATCCGCATAGCCCGACTAGCTTCGGCGACGCCGATCGATCCTCGAGTAGGATTAGCGCGAGCGGAGATCCTTCGGCGCGAAGCGATCTCGAAGAAAGTGATCGTCGGATGACGCGGGAGGGGGGAAAGCGAGCGATGATGTAGTCCGGCAGATGTCGAGGAATGTGAAAAAGTCCTAAAATCTTGATCGTCATTATTTACGGAACAGAAGATCCCTCAAACTCGAAGAGATGTCCCGTACAAAATGATGAAGAGGAGCGATCTAGGAAGTACGATGGACTTTCTATTCTCGCGCGCGATATTCAGGATGCGCTTTAATTATCGGATCTTTCGATTCTCGGAATTTGGAAATCTTGGTTTTTGGAACTACAAGTTCTTCGAGGCTACAAATCCAACGGATCGAGATAAAACGAGATTTCCCTCTCGAGTGGAAATCGACCGAAACAAGTCCCTGTAACGTACGTATTGCGGCAAAAAAATTAGCGAAGCGAATCGAATAAAAAGGGAGAAGACGAGGAGCTTTCTCTCTTCGCTTCGGACGAAGTTTTCGCGGGATTATTCTAAATTCGGGGAACTTTCTTCCTTAGTCGAGGAATGTCCGTCGCGGCCGGTGCGAGAAGTCGGGCACGCGTTGTAATTAACGATCGCAGATTCATCGAGGAAAGAAACCGAGGGCAATGCGGCTATCTCTCTTTCTCTCTCTCTCTCTCTCTTTCCTTCTTTCTCTCTTGCTAGTTTACTATACTCAAACGAGGTGACGACTTTCGAGAGCGAATCACTCTACTAGCGCGAGAGAAACGCGGTCGATATAATGATATAATCGCCATCGACGATAATCCTCTGTTCCGATTCACGTTGTCGGATCGTAAAGATATTTCACGCTTATAAAGAATCCATAAACGTATAATTGAAAATTTCTAAACATGTCTTAATGATATCTCAAGGATCCGATTCGTAATTATATCTTTGAATGAAGAACAGATCTGATAAATTGATAAACTGATAAATTAATCATACAACGCGTGTCGTGTGAAAAATAATTTAAAAAATAAATAATTAATATAATAATGAAAGCAATATATTATATATAATATATGATTAATAAATACATCTCGATTATACACGCCTAAGAATATCGGCTTTATAATAAAAATGATTTGATCAATTTTTCGGATATCTAATGAACAAAAAAATAATCATATCAAATTATTAATATACGAATCAACCGAATATTTTCCAAGATATATCTGCAGTAACGTTCTTGTCTTATTATAGGCAATCCTTGGTGGGATCTTCTCAAGTATCACGCTGTTCTAAACGAGAAGAGATTCACGCCGTGCGAATGCATCTCAACTTGTGCGGAATGAGAAAGTGAAACTGCATTTACCATCGTGCCTTGAAGAGTCCTCCACGTTTGCCTGTGTACATATATCGCGCATCAAAATGGTAATGAAAAATCGGAAGATTCTTTCTTTCTCGGAATCGAGATCACCCTTTGTAAGCGATGTCTTCGAATCTCTCGACGGAGGAGTGGAAATTCTTGAAAAGTGGACGAGATGGAGAAGAAAGAGAAAAGAATTCTAAAAAAAGAAAACAAGAGATTTAAATTTGTTACGAATAACGTTAGTGTACATGAAGCAAAGTCACGATGATGAACAAAATATGTGCCCCGAGTCAGTAGTGAAAGCAGAGAGAATTCCAAGAGCGGTCACGTCCCCGATTTAGGCAAATTTTAGCTCGAGCGTCGATGAGATATTTTAGAAATCTGTATTACCCACACTTCGCAGCACGGAATCGGACCAAAATTGCAATCTATTATCCTACGAAAAGTTGCTTGGCCACGTAGTTCAAAGTTTATGTTTCATAGACATGAGAGGCGCTTATCTCGAATAAGTGCTCGATCCTCGATCGTCCGTTGTACAAAAGTACAGAAGTACAGAGTACATCAGAGAGGTACCGCCAAAAATGATAGTGTCAACAAGTATATCTAAGTTATCGAGATATCACAAGCCAGTGCTTTTGGCTGGCAAAAACTCGTATAAAAATGGAAATACGTCCTACGTTAAGTTTAGTAACGCTAGAAGAAAAAGTCACACGAACGCCGGCACGGAAGTCATCACGCTGTCTGATGGGTGAGAATGCATCACGCGTTTATCTATCCTAACCTATATTCCATGAGGCATTACAACGGTTTCCTTTCGGGATTTCGTCGAGAAATATACGTATTTTATACATTTCAAAAGCTTTCATCTATTTTAAAAACAATATGTTGAATTTGCATGAAAATATGAGTAGGATAAATCCAGTAATATATTTTTATCATCTTTACTTATATACAAGCATTTTATATCTTATATAGGGTGTTTCTATTGTATTATCTTTTTAAATGTCTGATCAGCTTATTTCTTTCTTGAAAATGTCGAAGAGTGTTCCTTAAAATTCTTGAGTTTTCAATACGGACATTGCAATCTGATTTGAGTGAGGAAGTTTTATATTAGAATTGCTGCTAGAAATTGTTTACGAATTATCCGGAAAATAATATAATAGAAATGAAACACAAATATTACATATCTTCGATTAACTGATACATTTTTTTATATTTCTAGCAAGCAGCTCAGCCTGTCTACAGGCAAATATGCACGTTTCGCTGATGGTAGTGCAATTGCGTCTTTGGGCGACACTTCCGTCATGGTCACAGCAGTTTGCAAGCATCAGTCGTCTAGCTCCTCGTTCCTTCCACTCGTCGTAGATTATAGACAGAAGGCAGCAGCGGCCGGTCGCATACCGACAAATTTCTTACGGAGAGAACTCGGACCGACTGAAAACGAGATTCTCACGAGCAGAGTCATTGATCGGTCAATACGGCCGTTATTTCCAGAGGGATTCCACTTCGACACACAGATAATGTGCAATATGTTAGCCGTCGATGGTATGAACGATCCTGACGTGATTGCCATTAACGGCGCCTCCGCGGCTCTTAGTGTCTCCGATATACCGTGGAACGGTCCTGTGGGCGCGATCAGGATCGGGATGATCGATAATGAATTTATAATTAATCCTACAAGACGTCAAATTCAAGATAGTATATTAAATATGATTATCACTGCGACTAAACATAATTTAATCATTATGTTAGAGGGTTCGGCCAATGAGATATTGGAGCCGGATCTGAGGAAGGCGATAAAGCTTGGCGTAAAAGAATGCCAGAGTATTGTAAACGCGATAGCAAACTTGCAGAAGATGTACGGTAAAACGAAAAGAAAGATCGAAACTAACGAACAATTACAAGACAATGATTTGATCAGTTCTGTGAAGGAACTTTCGGAGATAAAATTACGAGATATATTTTCAAATCAGGCCCATGATAAGATTTCTAGGGACAATGCGATTAATGATCTTAGAAATAATGTTATTGAAACATTGAAGAATGATAATGCAGATTTGGATGTTAAATCGGCGGAAAAAATATTTGGAAAAATTACCAAAGATCTTTTCAGGACACTGATCTTAGAGACAGACGTCAGGTATTCTCCAATATAAAATACTATGCAATTGCCTCTATCATCGTTTCTTAAATCATTCAAATATTCAAAGTCAACGATTTACAGATGCGACGGTCGTCCAATGGATGGTATACGCGATATATCATGTCAGGTAGATCTTTTTAACCCTCTTCATGGCTCGGCTGTGTTTCAACGGGGACAGACCCAGGTCATGTGTACTGTGACTCTGGACTCTCTGGAAAGCGCGCTTAAGATGGACCCCATGTCAATGCTAATTAGGTACATTAATAACGAAACAATTAAGCTCTAGCATTATTTTTTCTTTTCTACCGCGAGAATTTATCGATGTAGAGAGATTTCAATCTAAAGATATAAAAGAGTCAAATTGAGGAAGAAAAGTCACTTGTGATACATGGTTTGAAATATAATTTATTTTTCGACAGTGGCGTGAAGGAAAAAAATTTCTTTCTCCATTACGAATTTCCGCCCTATGCAACTAATGAAACAGGACACGTAGGTCGGATAGGCCGCCGGGAGATGGGACATGGCGCCTTAGCGGAGAAAGCCTTGCGGCCGATTCTTCCAAAGGACTATCCGTTCACCATAAGATTAACTAGCGAGGTTTTGGAATCAAACGGTGAGACGATCATTAGACTAATTCAAATCCGCTTTCATTAAAAAATGTTTATAACGCGGCTGCTGCAATAATGGCATCGAAAAATTCAAACCTGTGCTTTGTCTTATAAATACAGGTTCTTCTTCAATGGCTACCGTTTGTGGCGCAAGTTTAGCATTGCTCGATGCAGGCATACCTATATCTTCATCAGCAGCAGGTGTGGCCATCGGTCTCGTGACTAAATATAATGAAACTAACATGGATATTGACAATTATAAGATATTGACCGACATATTGGTAAGCAAAACGTTAAATTGTTTTGGTTCATACATTAAACAGATTTAAGTTATCGTGATTGACGTATATTAATAAATTTGCTCATATTTTATTATTTACATTTAGATTAAAATTAGTAATTTTGATGATTGTTAATCAATTTTTTATCTCTCTACTAGGGAATCGAAGATTATTTCGGAGATATGGATTTCAAAATGGCAGGCACCAAGCGGGGATTCACCGCATTGCAGGCCGATGTAAAGATACCAGGAGTTCCACTAAAAATCATAATGGAGTGCATACAGCAAGCGACAATTGCTAAACGGGAGATCATTAAAATTATGAACGAAGTAATACGAACACCGCAACAAAAGAAAAAGGACAAGATGCCAGTGGTTGATAGTTTAGAGGTTCCTATTCATCAAAGAGGAAAGTTTCTCGGAATCGGCGGGATGAATATAAAGAAGATATTCTTGGAAACCGGAGTGCACGTAAGATAATTTTTTATAATATTCTGAAGAGAAAATTAAAACTTTCCTAATCAAAATTGTTTATCACACTCAGTTATTATTTAGATTTGAAATATACTGAAACATACTTCCAATATTGCTTTCAGATATTTCCACAAGACGAGAACACATATTCTATATTTGCGCCAAACGAAGATGCCATGACCGAAGCTAAGGAAATGATAGAAAATATTCTGCAGAAGGATCGCGAGCCGACCTTAGAGTTTGGCGCCATTTATACCGCGAGGATAGTAGAAATACGAGAGATTGGAGTTATGGTGACGCTATATTCTAATATGGTGCCAGCATTGTTACCTAATTCTCAATTAGATCAACGCAAGATTCATCACCCTAGTGCTCTGGGACTTGAAGTTGGGCAGGAGATACAAGTCAAGTACTTCGGACGAGACCCAGTGTCCGGACAGATTAGGATATCGCGGAAAGTACTGCAAGAACCGATCTCGATCTCGAGAACTCTGCATCGGGATAATGATCGAGAAAGGATGTGAAGCCCATAAATTATTATGTTTTAAACTGAAACACATACATTGTAAACTGTTTGGGTTGCGAGAAGATGACGCTATACATTTTCCCGTTTAAAACTATGAATATTTTTTGCAGATTCCAACTGTATATATCTGTTGAATATAACATTTTTGTATGATGCCGTTGTTAAGAATAGAAACATAAAAATACCGCGATTATAAAATATAATCGATGTTAATTTCTCCATTTACCCTAACTCTTCATATACATCATTAATGATTTATTTATGAGACATAATAGATATTGGTTTTCCATTTATCTTATTTCTTCATATATATCAATACAATGTTTAATATATATATCGATGTGCAATTTACTTAGGAGAAGATTTACAAGTTTGTAGATTTTGTAAAATATAATTATGAGAAATTTTCTTTATTAATAATATATGTAGAATGTATTTTACTAATTGAAAGAAAAAAAGAGAGATGGAATAAAGAAACGTTTCGCAAGAAAAGACCTACATTTAGTTTCATAAAATCTCGCGTTTCTACCATCGTTAATTTTTTAAATACAATTTATTCTGCATATACGTTATTAGATGAAAGACGAATCGTATTCGGAAATCACGCATTTTGTTAAAAATAGAACGGAAATGGCTTGTGTCTCATCACTTGCTATCTTTTCCTAGAAATAGCAAAGAGGAAGTAAAGTATATAATGAGAAGAGATAACAAAATGATAAGTATGATATGACAGAATGATAAGTATGATATAACAGAATGATAATTAAGTTATTAATAACAAGAATTTCATGAGAATTCGAAAGAATTAGTAAAAATCTGATTTGTAAAGAGAAAGGACAGAGGGGGAAAAAACTTTAAATTAAAATTGGTAAAAGCTGAATAATCAGTAAATTAATAAATATATAATAATAATAAGGATCTATTTTATTTATTTAGAATGCAGATAAGTGAATTTCGTAAATTATCACGTTTTGAAATCTCTCGCACACATCATAGACTTTTCTATGTAGATGATAAATGTAAATTTTCAAAAATGAAAATTTTTTCGGAGAAACGCGTGTGTGATGTGTGTGCTAATCTTGAAGAAGATAATATATAAAAAAATGTTGATATTACAGATTTGGCGACCGCGTAAATATATGCAAATATATGCCATCTCCTATATCTCTTTGAAAAGATATAAACAAATGAATGATTTGACAACTTGTATTTTTCATTTCATGTATCTCTCTATAATCATTCTCGATTATTTTTCTGATCGCGCAATGCTCGATACGGCGGCACGTTTATTTTATCGCTATGTGTGTAAGCGGAGCTCTACGTTTACGCTTGGTATTGTGATTAGTGCGGTGTTCTTTGAAAGAGCGTACGATGAAGCTTGCGAATATATATTCGAAACCGTAAATAGTGGAGTATGTTGTGATATACATATATTATGAGAGAGAGTACAGAATTTATATTGGATAATTTTAAACATTATTATACTAAGTTTATTCAAATAATAATTTATATAATTTATATTAATAATTTATATCAACGGTGCAACAAGAAGAAACATCGGAAACCTCTGCATTAGACCGTCAGTTGATACCGCGTCATAATTTCGCTAACTGCTGAGTATGCTGCTGAATATTGCGTTAAAAATGGACTTTTATTTCCAGGAGTTATTTTAAGATAGCTAAGAAAAAACGGATGTTTGTGCAATAATTTTATTTATCACATATAAATCATATTTCACTTTATTTGATAAGTGTACACATAATTTATTAATGTAATTTTCGCCGATAAATATTTTCAAAGAACTCGTTTTTGTTATATTTTATACAATTAAGCTCAAGCGGATCTAATTAAAAAAGGGTTTAAATATCCTAATAAGGAATTTTTGAGATTATTTTTAAAACTTCTATATGAATTCCATATTTAAAAAATTTTTTTATGAATTCCATGTATGATATATACGCATATATAAATTAGTTATTGCTATAATTTTTACAAAGTATGCGATCATTTAAATATTCCAAGCCTCGTCTCACACATTTCATTACATCGCGCGAGATTCACGATGCTGAAAGCTACTTATCGAATCTTCTCGGAATGCTTCTCGCCAAGCTAGATGCTTCGGATTATTTATATCGTTAGTCGTCGACGGCGTATCCTGCGATAACTGCGTAAGACTAGCCGTAAGAATGTATTAAGTTCGGTGAAGCCCCGTGGCATGAGATAGACTTCAACCACACGTATTCAAGAAAGTACGATATGATAACCTTGACCCTATGTAAAAGTATAAAATGTATTATATATTATATATAAATTTCATATAATTTCTTACGTTTTACACACACATATATATATATTCTTCTATATGTTGTGTATTTTTATATATTATATCAGTTACATTTAATGAATTAAATTCTACTTTTTGAGTCAATTTAATTAACTAAATTCTATCATAATGTGATACAAATGCACATCTCAACTGGTGTGAGATGCGTTACATATAGACGGTACTGCTGTGTAAAATATACATGTGAAGACGAGACCCCATAAGGATCACTGTCAGTATATAAGAAGACAAATTCGCTTGCTCGCGACAAAAGGTGTCGGACTGCTCAAGTGAATCCATCAAAAGAAGTGTTCAAAAACTTTAAGAAAAAAATTAGTATATCGTAAGTGTTATTACTTGTTTGAATTTATTCTATTTTTCCAAGAATATTGTATTACATTATATACTATATTATATCTTTTTAAATTAAATTCTGTTAAAAATAAATAAATTGATTTCTTTTCGTATAATATAAAAATTTACTTTTACAATTCTTAATTATTAATAGGATTAAATAATCATATCTTTCTACATTATCTTTGTGAATAATATCTTATAATATTTAAATACTCTCGTTTGTGGCTGCAGTATAATAATTAATAAATATCTAATAATATTTGAATCAAAAATTATATTTAGCAATTGAATATCAATTTACTTATTTTATTTGTAACTATATTAAAATAAAAAAGATATTTTTCTTTTGCCATATTATGTTTTACATTATTTTCTTACAAAATTTATATTTACATTTAATATTATCTTATATAAGTTTAATAGTGATCAAAGTATTCTCTGTTTCTTTATTTTAATTTAGTTTATCATTGTACTTTATTTATATATTTAATTTTAATTTAAGTACTTTATTATAATCTGATACATCCGTTTTTTACTTTTATCAGATGGCGCTAAGTCATAAAATCATCCTTTTCTTCATCCTCACCACTGCGCACCTGGCAAAAACGGAACGATATGATTTGAGGAAAAATGATGAAAAAACCGAAACATTTCAGAAAAATCTCAGAAAAGATCCATTTACTGTGGGTCCGTCTGTTGGACCCGTTTCATCTACACGCAAACCTACATATTCGAATACTCCGATTCAACCACCAAGATATTCCTATCCTTCCGACCTTTCATTTAGATTTTCTGACGTCGGTCTTCAAAGAATTGGTCGGGATTTCATTAAAAGCGATAGCATCATCAGCCTCAGTCTGGACAATAATAACATAAGCGACGTTTCGCCGTTTGCCTTCCGCAGCATGCAAAATCTACGACATTTGAACTTGTCCGGGAACAGGATCCCGAAGGAGAAGCTGCTATCGTTGACCGGAAACAACAATTTGCAGACTCTGATCATTAATAACAACAATGATACTTTCGATTGCAATGATAATTCCAATGTAAAGAAAATCCTGAAGGAATCCGAGACCTTCCAGAGTCTGGAGCATCTGCATTTGTGTAACAATCAACTACGAGATATTGAGATGCCTTTTTATATAGCAATGCCTATCCTGACTCATTTGCATTTGGGCAATAACAGCATCAGTTCTAGCAGTGCTGTCTTCGACAATATTCCGGCGTCATTGACTCATCTTAATCTGGACAAAAATCTAATCGATCATGTTGAAAAGGATAAACTCAGGTATTAATATTTATTAAATTGTTTTTTTTTATTCAACGATTTTTTTCTATTTATAAAAGAGCACCTATATAAAAAAATTGGATTTTAATTTAATAAATGTTAATATTATTGCTATTTCTGTTGTTATTACTGTTCTCGCTTTCGTTGGCATGCAATATCGTATATAGTTGTTTTTTTTTGTTATATTACTACAGCTGTTATTATTATTGTTATGACTATTATTGCTTTTATTAGTATTATTGCCAATATAATTATTACACTTTTATTATTGCTTATTATTTATTTCTTTTCCGTAATCTTGACAAATAACTGCAGGTATCTGAAGGAGCTCGTTATGAATGACAATAAGATCACCCAAGTATGTTTCGAGGAGTGTCAGGAAAACTCCATATCCCTGAGAGGCGCTATCAGAATGGAAAGTCTATTTTTATCGAGGAATCAGATCTCAGAAGTGTCGCCCGATGCCTTCAACGATATGGAGCACTTGTTGAACCTGGATCTGTCGGGCAATAAGATCGCTGATTTGGCAAAAGATACTTTTAACAATACCGTCTGGATAATTAATCTTTCTCTGGCTCATAACATTCTCGCCACGATACCGAATGTTTGTTCGATGCTGAACTTGAAGAATCTAAATTTAACTGCAAACCGTATCAATGCGATTCCTTCCGACACGTTTTGCCATTTGCAAAGACTGGAACATTTGTATTTGTCGAACAACATGATAACAACCATCGAGACTCGGGCCTTCAATCTCCAAAGTCTAACGTATTTGGACCTTTCCGGAAATCAACTCAGGCAACTTCCGGCGCAATGGATATTCCCGTGGCAGATTCAGGAATTGCATCTCGAACGAAATTACTTTACCGAGCTGGACAACTTATCATTGACAAACATCAAGTCGCTGAGGAACGTTTATCTTGATGAAAATCCCATGCCAAAACTGAATGCGGGATCTTTCCAATCGCTCCCGGGACATACGACATTGCATTTGAAGAATATACGCGTCAATGAGACGCAGATCAAATGCGTACAGGATAATGACGATGACGATGCCGATGACGATAATAATAGTGGATATTCGTATAATTAATCACAAAAAATATGAGCTTATTCATTAAGAGTTTGGCTTTTGATAATTTAAAGCAGAACATGTTCTTTTTGATATTATTGTTAGTGCTGCATTTTTTATTGTTTCTTTTTTAGATTTTATTCTGAAACAGTTTTCATACAAAATACGCTAAATAAGAAAGGCTAGAATAATGATGCATTTTTTTCGGCTAATGTATTGATGGAAGCACATTTTCTTGCGTAGTATCGATTTTTTAATTTTTGACTGTTCAATTTAAATGTTATTCTTAAAAACATATTTTATACAAAATTAAAAAATTAGAATTTATTATTTTGATTCGGATAAAATTAAAATATTTGGCGAAAAGCCAAGAAAATGGAATATATTTTTATTAATTAAAAACACATTTATTTGTACCATCGATATCTTATACATAATATCTATTTTTAGGGATATTATTTTTATTGAAAAAAACTTATAAAAGTACTTAACTCAATATATGTTAAATAAGGAATAATATTATAATTGTACTATTTCATTTCCATTAAGATATATTTCAAAAATCGCCTTTCATTACATGTAACTTTTATTCAGCAAATAATTTTACGATATAAGTAGTTAAGTTTTCAATGCCACGGAAATTAATTTTAAATTTTACAAATAAAAATTAGATAATATAATCATCATTATCGCTTCGTAGTGCTTAAATGCTTAAGAAACTATGATGAAGTACAGAGTGTTCCAATTTATTATAAGTAGTATAAGAGTACTTTATGCTGATGCTTTATTACACGCATAATCATTTAATATATGCATTATTAATATTTTTTAGATAAATGCTTTTTAATAAATGCTTTTATATTATCAAAAAAATAGTATCTCTGTCTAAATAAATGTTCTTATTCGTATGCCATTAGATCAACACATATAGACTAGTTTGTATTTGTTTTTTGTTATATTTTTTACTTTATAATTGCGTTCACATTGAGAATTCAACATAAATTTATGTAAAATTTTTCATATTTTGTCCTCTCTTGAGATTATCGTCCTTAAAAATCGTCGGAAAAATCATCGTTATAAAACTGACGATTCAAGCAAATGATCTAATAGCATATTTCCAGCGGCTTTAAAAAAAAATTGTTAAATTCTATGTTCAAAACGCTTGAAACTTTCTGGTTTTAATTATCGTAGCGCAAGCCAACAATAGCAAACCGGCAAAATAAGCGGAGCACAAGAGCGATGTGCAAGAAACGCGTTTAAAACTCGCATCATATTCTCGAGTTGTATTTCCATGACAGAATTTTTCGTTCCACTTTCCCCTTTCCCTCTTTCCTGCAGAGAAAATTGCTCCGCAGGATTAAACGCATGTCGCGTCCCGCAAAAGTAGCCGAACCGCCGAGATCTCGTTGCCTATGTACGTCATGTTTACATTACACGATAAACTTTCTACGATAAAGATATTAGAAATTGGAATTAAAAAGACAAAATATCGGAAGCTAAGAAATTTAATTTATTTATAATATAATTATATTAATCAGTTTTCTATCATGTAAAATTTCGTTCAATAATTCATCTCAATTTAATAAATTTCTCACAAAGTAAAAATAATCTTTTCACGGAAATCGATAATGATGTAATGGTGCATTAAACAAATAAAAAAAATTTTTATTACAGGAGATATCGAATCGAGAATGTGCGACAAAGGCATGAAAGTGAAGGCAATAATCTTTCATTTTACGCCTACGATAATTAAAAAAAAAATGACAGATTACAAACGAGACGTATGATTGATTATTATTCTCGATGTAAAGAGTACTTGATTAACAAAGTAGTCGTAAGAATAATCAATTATGGCACAAGCTTGTGTAAACACGTTGTACGCTTGGTATGGAACTGTAGGACTGATCGAGCCGGCTGAAGGCAAGGTGTCGAAGCGGTTGTTGAGTCTCTATCCCTTTCAGGGTGTCGGTTACGCATAGGGTGACGCGCACGCGCAACGAGAGGGTGCGCGACGCGACGAGGACCGAAAGAGGGTGGACGTTCTAGTGTGACGAGGATCGAGTCTGAAGCAAGGACGTACATAGAAACTTCGTATGTGGGTATTCACTCAGAGAAGGTGCATTAAAATTTTAATTCCGATTTCTTAATCCTATAGTATTCTCGGGTAATATTTCATATTGTGTTAAATCTGTTCGATTAATTTTTGTTTCAAAATACAAAATTTTTTATTTTAAAGAATATCAATAATAATTTATATAAGTTTTACGTGTGGTAAGAATGAGATTTTCCAGATACGTTGAATCATCCCTATACATGCTTCTCTAGTCCACAGGCACGGATGGGGATGAGGGAGAGAGAAGGAACGAAGGAGAGTGCAAGTTGTAACTGGGATGGAAAACACGGGGAGGATGGGCAAAGGCGTGGATAGTTTTGGAGAGGGGTGGAAAGGATCTAAGAGCGACGAAGATAGCAATCTGGGAGGTGCTGGAAGTAAATTCATGTAGAACAGTGGCAATCAACTGGATTATATTTGCGAGAAGCTCGATACTAAATTATCCACTAAACTAAAGGGACATTTAAATATTTTTCCTTTATCTCTGTATTTATAGAAATGCAAACTTAAGAAGCTTTCGGAAAAAAAGATTCTGCAAAAATGCAGAATCACGGATTAAACGTGTTATTTTAAGATATTTAAATAAGAGTATATATATATGTCGTATAAATTGAAAAAGTTATATATAAAAGAAAAAAAATTCTCTCTCGCTTGTCTTTTTCTCCCTTTTGATGTTTATTTAAGCTTTGATTGAAAGAATACATTTTTTATAATGATTTATACAGTCAAGTTAAAATTAATAATTAATTTTTATGTTTGTTAGTTATAATTATTAATTATAACTGTGGTTAGTTATATAATTAATAATTAGTTTTTATGTTGTTAGTTATAATTATTCATTAAATTAGCCATTAATTTTAGACTTATTTTCTTCTGCTTCTTAAATTAGTATTTTTACAAGAAAGAAATGCTTGCATTTATCATAAATAAGAAACCAAATTATTTAATGACGTCATAAGAATAGTACCATAGATTCGGTAGAGTCATGTTATGGCCATCCCTGATATAGGACGAGAGAGAAAGAAAATAAAAGGACGTACGTTGCAGAGGGAAAAAAAAGAGAAGAGGGAAGGCAGGTGGTGCGCGAGGGTTCGACGAGGACGAGGGTATAAATACGGGGTGTGGAAAAAGCGGATAGAGAGAGAAAGTGGGGGATGCTTCTAGAGAGGGTAGATATTCTACACGCTCCGTGCGCAAACGTATACAAGATGCCTCTGCGCCGCGTGAAGCGTGACGAGGAATGAAAACTATAGAGAGAGAGAAAGAGATCAAGAGCCGGGGGAGAAAAGGGGGAGAAAGAGAGAGAAAGAGAGGGAGAGAGAGACGCGTGCAGCATACGAAAGACGACGGTGGCGTTTCTTTGGTGAGGTATCACGAACGAGCTCGACGAAGAGAAGGGAGCATCATCGGTGCAGTGAAGTCAACAAGGACGGAAATAACGCCGGCGAAGCGAAGTAGATAAAGATGGAAATACCCTGGCGAGAGATACTATCGGCGCGAGTAGAGTAGACGACGACGATAGCACTATCGGCACGGTGATATAAATAAGGACGAAGAGACCACCCGAATGCTGTGGAATAGACGAGAATGGAGATACCATCGACGCGATGAAGAAGACGAAGACGAAAGTATCATCGGCGCGTCGCAGCCGACGAGGACAAAGTTAGAGCGAGACAGAAGAGATGGCTAGAGGGTGAAGAGAGGAGGGAAAGCGTAGAGGGGTGAGGGAACGAGGTGGCCGCGTCTGGCTAGCTCGAGACACCACTCCCCACTCGGTCTGGCCGCTCTCTCCTCTAGCTTCCTCTCTTTCTCTCTCTCTCTCCTCTTTCAGTGTTCGTTCGAACGCGGCCCGGTACGGTTCTACTGCCCCCGTGGTGTCGAAGGGTCACCGCTTCGTGATGGGAGCTCACTGCCGTGGTGATATTGGCGGGTTTCCTCGGTAGCCGGTTCCTGACGCCGAATGTACCTTCCTCAGGGTGGCCCGCACGGCGGTTCTAGTTCGCCTTTTCGGTAAGGGTAGGTGTGCGTGAGAGGAGGAAAGTTAACGGGGTGGAAGTGCGTGAAAAGTGTACGAGGAAAGACAAGACAGTGAGAGACAGAAAAAGCCTTCTCCAAGGCTCTCCGATGAGCCAAACGATGTCGAGGACCTCGATTAGACGACAGAGTTAAATAAGGAGGCTGGAGAAATTTGCTCGCGCTGGACCAGAATAATCAACTTGGCGGTGCAGTTGTTGTTATTCGCGGACAAGCTCCAAAACATAGAATCCCTTTGCCGTTAATAGAAACGAGCACGTCTGCGTCGCCCATCGAATTCGTTTGAGTTTTCGACATCATATCTTCGTTTGCTAATCAGTGTCAGTTAGACAAAAGTTATAACAGAAGGAAAAGCAAAAAAAGCAGCAATTTTTTTCAACTCCGATTTTCTGTCAAGCTAGAGAGCAGAAATTTTGTTTCTTGTTTCTCGAAAGGAAAGTAAACTCTCAGAATTGACGTCTCTCAAGAGCAAGTCGCGTATCGAGGTAACGCCAGGATAAGAAAATTGCTCGTCGCTCTGAATGAAGAACGAGATTCTTGGCGTATTTTTATCCCTGAAGAGACGACAATCGAGTTATTAAAAGATCCAAATTCTAATCGCAATTTTCGAAATACAATTCGCACGATATGTCCGGGAACTATTCGGTGCGCTGTGAGCCGGGTCTGGTGATACCGCTCTGGCGTCCGCAGGAGAACCTGCACCTGATCGACATCATCTTCCGGGGCCTGGTGTATTTCATCCTGCTGTTATATCTGTTCATCGGCGTGTCGATCATCAGTGATCGTTTCATGGCGGCTATCGAGGTAATCACGTCCAAGGAAAAGGAGCTGGTGGTGCGTCGTCACGGTAGAGAGCCGCAGATTGTCATCGTGCGAGTATGGAATGAGACGGTAGCTAATCTGACTCTGATGGCGCTTGGCAGCAGCGCGCCCGAGATCCTGCTGTCTATCATCGAGATCTGGGCGAAGAATTTCCAAGCCGGCGAACTGGGCCCAGGCACGATCGTCGGTTCCGCCGCCTACAACCTCTTCGTCATCATTGCCCTGTGCGTGTTCGTGATTCCGAATGGCGAGACCCGGAAGATAAAGCATCTGCGCGTCTTTTTCGTTACCGCCACCTGGAGCATCTTCGCCTATGTGTGGCTCTATATTATCCTGGCGGTCTCCAGTCCGGGCGTGCTGGAGATCTGGGAGGGCATACTGACTTTCGCCTTCTTCCCAGCCACGGTGTTGACGGCTTACGTCGCTGATCGTCGATTACTGATCTACAAGTATCTGCACAAGGGCTATCGGATGAATAAGCGCGGTGTGATCGTGCAGGCGGAGGCCGGGGATTCCGAGATAGGGGTGGAGCTGGAGATCAAGCCGCAGCAAGATGGTCTCCACAGCATGGTGGACCGCCTGGGCGACATTGACTCCCCCGAAACGAGAGAGTTCGAGCAAACCCGAAGAGATTACATCAACACCTTGAAGGAATTGCGGAAAAAGTATCCCACTCTGCCGTTGGAGCAACTAGAGGTCATGGCTCACGAGGAGGTGCTGGGCAAGGGTCCGAAGAGCAGGGCTTTCTACAGAGTGCAGGCTACGAGAAAAATGGTAGGCGCTGGCAATCTCAGCAGAAAGATCAGCGAAAGGGCGCAGAGCGACCTCAGCGAGGTCAAGGCCGAGTTGCAGAAAGCGGAGGCCGAGAGTATCGATATCGAGAATGTCAACGCTATGAGAGTGTTCTTCGAGCCAGGTCATTACACCGTGATGGAGAACGTTGGAACCTTCGAGGTGGGAGTCACCAGAGCCGGTGGTGATCTTAATAAAGCCTGCAGCGTGGATTATTGCACGGAGGACGGCTCTGCTGAAGCGGGATCTGACTATGTGAGCGCCAAGGGCACTCTGACCTTCGAATCCGGCGAGACCAAGAAGACCATCAAGCTTTCGGTTATCGACGACGAGTTGTTCGAAGAGGACGAGCATTTCTATGTCAGGTCGGTTAACTCATCGTCGTTTCTCTTGCAAAGATTTGCAATGGCAGGGCGTTCAAATATAATTTTTTGTGAAAGAAACGATATTTTTCTCTAACGCGATTTTTATCTCTATTAACGTTTCATATCCTTTAGTGGTCATGGATATCTTAATATTAAATATTTAAGTATATCTCTTTTTAAACAAAAATTTCGTTAAAGTAAATTTCATCTAAGATTAAATAGAGTTGTTATATATTTAATTACTTAAAGTTTAGTTCGAGAATTTAATTTCCTATGAAGCAATCATAATTATATAATTATTGATATTACCCCCGACGATTAATATTGCCCGAACGATCATTTATAGAGCATTTGCATAATTAAATCTTTCGATATCATTCGATATAATCGAAAGAAATTACGCTATTGAAAGATACATAATTGTTTCAAGTTACTCGCGAAAAAGGCGTGGTTCTTAAAAGCGCAACTATAGTGCATTGTGATCGCGTATCATTGATTAGCGGCAAAGGGGCAATCATTCAATTAATTTCGAACGAATGGCATCCGCAATTTCATCTGGATAAGTTGTTAATAGTCGATTTAATCAAGGATGTTAGGAGCAGTTAGCGTGACCATTCTTCTTCGTGCAATTTAAACTGCTATTGACGTTCTATTCAACACACATGTTCAAAAAGACGCTTGAGATAAATTGAGGAGAAGATGGACAAATTAGAAAACTCTTAATTGTATGATTAACATATTTAACTATATAGTTGTATTTAAATAATTTAACAATCAATGCATGTAATTAAGCAATAAAAATATTTAATATCATTTATGTTATATATTAGTATATTTTATATATACATAATTTTTTTTGTATTACCATGTTTCGTATATTTGTAATTTTTAATGTGTCAGAAATATTTTTTACTATTTCTCGGATAAATTGCTCGCACTAAAACTGAATGATGATGATGATGTCATAAGAGAACAATTATAACTAGTAAGTCTACTTGTGGAAAGAAATCCACAAGCCGTGTTGTTGCGTCACAAAAACACATTTCCTGACAGATAATGAAAGACAATTGGTGCTACACATATATGCCGACTTTAATCATTCATTACATTTCATTTCTTTTTTCTTCTTTTCTCTTTCGCTCTGTCGCGTCTTTCTCTCTCAGAGATATATACGTTTCGCTTTTAAATACAAAAAGTGCAATTAGAACGAGCAGACTCTTTTATTTCGCGCCACGATCGTAAATTGTGGGCTTGTATTGTCGGTCTCTCTCTTCAGTCGGGTGACCTGATATTTTCTGTTATTTCCAACGTAATCTCGCATGTCAGATTGCATTGTGAGGTCGCGCGAAAACCGCACATGCATGATCAATTAAATCTATAAGTAAAATGCGCACACCGACAAATGTTTAATTCAACTAATTGTAAGAAGGATCAATGAAAATAACACACGGAGGATGCTGATACGGGAATTGTTAGGTTTTTGCGTCGATTATCCTAATAAGGTATTGCCTTGATTATTAGCGTTATGTGGGTCGAGGAGAAAAATTGTTACTTAATCTTTCTGTACGTCAAGTACATACACACGATTCTGAATCTATAAATTATTACTGTAACTTATAATTTCTTTACCTCGCATGTGCGTAAATTATATTTTAACGTCAAAATATATTATTCAACTCTTTGTCGTATAAAAAATTTGTAGAAATGTTTTATTTTTTATTTTTAATGAAGGAAAAGCTATAATATATCAAAAAGTAAAATATATATATAAAGATAAAATATAAAAAGAAATATATAGTGCGGAGGAATAATTATTTAATGAAGCGATTATACTATTATGTATCTTTGCAACAGATCAATATTTTATCGTTTTATATACAAGATAGTAAATTTTTAATAGTAATTTGAAATTAATCTAATTTTTAATATATATCACACATAATATTATTATATAATTTATATAAATCCAAAATAATATAAATTATTAGGATAAAATATTTTATCACCGAGTGTATTAAATGCTAAGACTTTTGTTTAAACTTCTAAATATAAAATGGAAAAATTTTTAAGTCGAAGTACAAATAAGCAACATAATAAGGTAATCTGCTTGTTATAAGATATCAAAGAAGGTCAAGTGATAAAAATAACATCTTCGAAGAAATGTCTTGTAAATAACGAATATTCAGCGTCTAAATTATAGACTAGCTTACCCACGAACTTGATTAAAGCATTCTGCGCAGGATGACATTTTTAGATAGAAAATAAAAGAGATCTGATGACATTCAAATTACAGAATATGCCCTTACAAGCTTATCAATTCGAAGAACGAGACAAATATTCTTCATGAATGTCACTTATATTAGTTGTTGCAGAAAAGACGTCAGCTAATTAATCTAATGTTGAATTTTACCAATGATTTATAGATAATGCATATATAATATGTGCACACAGACACATGCACCTTCTTTAAAAATATATATATATATATATGACAATTTTTAAAGCAGTTTTGCCGATTTGAAAATTTTCATTATTATACGCTATTACGCGGTGAGAATTTATAAAAACAATTTCTATTAAAGTATAATATTTCTCATAAATTAATATCGTTACCTTTTTGATTTTTCAGACTCAGCAACGTAACACAGCCAGCAATGCTTGTCTCGCCGAGCCTGGCGACGGTGATGATCTTGGATGACGATCACAGCGGCATCTTCGGCTTCCCCGAGAGAGATGTGGAGCTGGTGGAAAGCGTGGGCCAGTATCCTTTGCGGATGGTACGCTACAGCGGAGCCCGGGGCCGCGTCATCATCCCTTATCGCACCGTGGAGGGTACCGCGAAGCCTGGCAAACAATACGTGCACACTGAGGGCAGCCTGACCTTCGAGGATAATCAGACAGAGTGAGTGACATAACGATAATCCCTGATGAATTATGAGATTAGTCGAGTGAAATCGATCGCGTTAAGAAGAGAAAGAGAGAGTTAATTATTCGAAATACGCGTATGCACTCTATCTTTCCGCGTCTTTATGATTCTCTTTTCTATTTCGGCCTTGGAGTCATCGACCTATACAGTGGCGGGCTTTAGCAACGAGCTCTTTGCTTTAATGACGAGTGTCGCTGGGAAAAAACAAACTTCTATTGAAGAGAAGCAAGAGATGTTTGAAAAGTAACGCAGGATCGATAAAATTCTAATTTTCAAGAAAAAAGGAAGAAGGAATTGAGTGCATTTATAAGTAATCTCTTTCTCCTTCTTCCTAAACATTGTATATAATTAATCAATACAATATCTATGGAAGAGAAATAATGAAAGATACGTAAATTATAATAAAATATATTCTACATAATATATATATATATAGGATGATTCATATAAGTAATGTTAGTGCCAATTCTCTAGTTGACATTTCGATATTGAAGAATTGATATAAACTGAATCGATACTTAAATTAAAATAGGAACAAAAGAAAATATACCGCAATACTGCAATTTCTGTTTAAGAAAATAATTTATAAGCTCAAGAATAGTGTTATTTCACAGTTAATCGTGTTAGAAATAAAAATGAAGAGAAGGCGGTTGATGTGATTTTCATAATTTACAGCTTCTCGATACATACAGAAGCTACCCAGTAGCTCGTAAGATCGCGTTAAATGAGCGTGGTAAGGTCGTAAAGAGAGGTCGATAAGAAATTCATTGCTAGAAGGGAGATATATAGGCGCATTAATATAGGCGTATATTGTATATGTAGCATCGATCAGATATGGCAAAGAGAAAATATATAAGAGAAGTGTCTATTCGCTATATATTAATTAATTTTAATTGACAATATATCTCACTAACAATATAAATTTCGTGGTTTTTATTTTAATTTCAAATATCTATCATACATACATCAAATATATATAAATGCAGTCATTGATGATTAATTGAACTCCATCATAATTATTTATGCTTATATTTTAGCGGAGTTTTAATCATATAACTCATCTAATTTATTCGGGAGATTTTTCGGTTCAAGTAGTTTTAATTGCGTTTATTTGGATGTGATTATATATATATTGTTTAGTTCTTTATATCAGTTGATAATCTCTTGTTCAAATTTTTTTGATCTTTTCCCCATTATTGACCCTAATTATTAATGATCAGATATTTATTATCGCGAATAAGAATTCGCAAATATATTTACGAGTGTATTTTCGAAATTGTTTCCCTTATTCGTGAATACATATTAGCTAACAGTACGCGTTAAATCTGTCGATTAAAGAACAAGTTGTTCTTTGCATCTTTACATCGATTTTAGATTAATATGCATTATGGAAGATTGCAAAGTCTAACAACCCACATATTAAAAGGTATACTTCGTACATAGTCGGTCAGTAGAGAAGAAACTTTCTACTTTAACTATTAAAACAACATTTTCTCGATTATAAAGAAGATTAAGAGTTGCTATTTTCGTATATCAAAGACGATAAAACATAGCAAAAATATACAGATTAATAAAATAATAAAAAAGATATAGTAAAGTATAAAAAATGAGACCAAGTATTTTATATTAGTATTAATCTCCAATAAAAGTTAATCGAACTGTGTGCTTGAAGTTCAGAAAAAATTCAAACATGACAATCTCTTCAAATAAATCTTTTAAAAATTTACGCATAAAAAAAGGAAATATTAATCTTTCTTTTATTATTGTTATCTTAAAATAGCGTTATCGGATAGTGTTGCACGATCGTATCGGTTACCGAAGGAGCTTGTAGCGAGCGTGTTACAACCGCAATGGTTAAGCACTATGTAAGGATCGATCGTTATCGCGACACGATTGGTAATTAGAAACTCGCGCCGGATAATTAGATCGGTGGATGTTATCCAATATTCATTCTCTCTAAAAAAACAATGTAAAATTACTCTCAAAAAGAGAATGACTTGATGACATTTAAAAAATCAAAATAAAAATTAAAAATCTATTCTTGTTATATCTTCTATTTTTTATGCTAAAGAGAATCTGATTTATTTTATAAAAATTTGGTTAAATTTTTTTATTGTATTAAATTAAATTCTATCACATTATGTATATTAAAAATTATGTATGTATATTAATCGACAGAGATTTACATATATTAATTGACGTATTGTTTAATTTATACATGATTGATAATTTAAATGAAATTTTCGGTCAATTCTACTTTGTATGATACCACAAATAGCCACGCCTATCGAAATTTCCCATAATAACGCTCGATCGAATACGGATGGCTCGTCTACTGCAATTAACTATGCGACAGGGGATACTGGGCGATGCTGCAACATGCACAATGCATTCCTATCGCAACCTTATCAGCAATTAGCGACTGGTATGAGACAATTAGAGAGCTAGCCTTTCATCCGTTTACATTCAAAGAACTTTGTTTCGCAAAATGACATAACTTTATAATATTAGATCGTGATTATATGTGAAAAATATTTCATTAATATTTTAAATACACTATAATTTATGTAGCATGAATTATATTTTACAGATGCAAAATTACAGATTCAATAATTATTTCAAAAGTAAGCTCTGCCTATACGTAAATAAAGTGTGCAAAAAACTTCGATGAGTTCGATGAGTCACGATATGTTGACATTTCCACATTTGCTAGATTTTAGTAAGGGAATATGTTACTTTTTAGATACTTTTTATTTAAGAAATACTTATATATCTTTATATTTTAGTTTCTTATATAATATATTATTTTATTTTATTTATACATATTATTTTATTTATACAACAAAATATAACATACATACATAAAAGCTTTTCAAGTTTCTTTTTTTAAATGTGAATATATATATAATATTTGAATATATATTACTACTTTATCTCAAATGGGAAAGTACCGCGAGACACACAACAGAACAGTTTTCGTTCTCTTGAGTAATCATAATTTATCGCTTTCGAGGGTTTCTGTCGCGGATCTTGATAAAAGAAAATGTGGCGTGCCGAACGAGAGACGTAATGTTACCCAGTCACCTTGATAAGCATCGTCTGATTGTCGCCGTCCCTCGAATAAAAATGGAGGTTTTCTGAAGTAGATAAGAACTAAGAGGGCTGTCTCGCTCCTTGGAAATGAAGCAACCGTCATCGGATTATTTCTGGGAAAAGTTTTATTAAGATTGTCACGCAAAGTGCGCTCTCCTGCGTTTTAATCTTAAAATTATTAAACCGCGCGTTAATTTATAACATAACTTTTATTTTTCAACATAATTTGTATCGTCGTTTTTAGCAGATCAATTTAAAAAAAAAAAGAAAATTTTATAGATTGACATATATCTCCTTAATCAAAGATTTATTAAAATTTTCATGGAAATATATGTGTCACGAGTGGTAAAAGATCTTTCCAATTTTGTAAATCATCCTTGTTCTTAATCTCAGCCCCAACAATTGCATGGTGACACTCGCTTCCGATACCTGCAACCCTCCAATTTCATGCTATTGTCCGCGACCCCTTATTGCTCGATTGAACAATATCGCGTCGGAACCATTTTATGAGAATTTTTTAAAAGTATTTAACGTTAAATTGAGCTTTCTTATAATTCAGGTCAGAAAGTAGATCTTTGAGAAAATCGTATTCATAAAGTTTTAAGAGTTGGCAGAATACAATTTTGAAAAAATATATTTTTCAAGTAAACCGTGTATGTTTTTAAGAAAGTATCTCTAATAATTGCGCGAAAACAACTTTAAGAAAATTTTTCTCTTTCGTAGTATCACAATTAAAAAATATTATCAGACGTTGTTCATCAATCAAAGTCGATCGTTATTGTTCTCACTTTGTTTACGATCTGAGGCAAATAATTTTTCTTAGAACTGACATTTTACATTGTACTAAATTCATTTTTAGACTCTTTTACTCTCTGGACTTCTTCTTTTCTCTACTGTGTGATTTCAGAATAAATCTTCGCGAAACTTTCCATTCTCCGGCGCGATCTACTTAAAGAATGTTCAGAGTTTGCGAAATGTTAAGTTACCTTTTGAAGTGACCCACAAACGAGATAGAAGTACTCTGTCATTGGCAAATATCGTAGCGTTGTTCATTTTCACTCTTGCGAGATAATTTTAATACAGCTTGATTTTTAAATAAATTTGACTTTAAGAATCCTTAACCGAAACCTAACGAAATCTTGTCAATGTCAGCGAGACATTCAGGATATTAAGAATTAAAAACTTTTAATTGATAGCGCTGATTTATGCTAATAAAAATATAATCAAAGTTTTATTTCTATGCAAATCATGCTGCTACCATACTTTATAACTTATTATAGTTCTACTCTTAATAATTTTTGAAATTAGACTTAATTAATTCTTGGGGAAAATACTGATTGTGCTTGAATTAAAACGGTTGCAAGAGTAAAGTCATTTATAAAATCCAAAAATATTTATTCGATAAAATATATAATTATTATTAATTATATTATAAAAATGTAATAGTTAATAATATATTCGTAAATTTTTAAATCACATCACGCAAATTTCAATCTCGAAGATGACAAATTGTCGACGAACATTGATCTAAAAATAGTATTACAATAAATTATCGATATATCAATTTGAATTTGACGAAAAAGAGAACACGGTTTACGCGAGAGAAATTAAGTTTATCGATTTAGAAGGTTCAAGTAAAATTAAAATGCTAAATATAAAAGTGTTCGTCGAGGGTGGAACTTTTTCTAAAGGACTGAACTCTCGAGGGTTTCTAATGAAGCGACGTTAGTTGATTATATTATACAGGGTGTCCAATTCTACTGCATAATTTTTTCCGTAAATCAATGTTGTTTTTTGCGCGTTTATAATTATATTTTTTTCATTTACTAGAATATTATAAAGCGCATACGCGCCATTTGTTCCTTTACGCCATATATATTATCTAATAAACCGTAAAATTATTAAAAAAAAAAAAATGTCTTTTCCGATGCACAAAAATATAAATACCTTACGAATAAAATCACGTATAAGTTATTCATTATTATAAGCTGCTGAACATTTGAATTGTTAAAATACACAATCTCTGCAGTGACAACCGTTTAACATATTCATGTAGACTTGAGAAGAGCATATGAGAATTGTGTTTGTTCTTCAAGAACAGTATATTAAACTTGCTTTAAATGAATAAGGTCACATTGACTGCAAGTTCTCTTCGAACTGTCAAAATACGCGACGATGATAGATGTTCACAAGGTATATAAGTACAATGAAAGAATTAATCGCGGAAAAGAAGGCAATGATATTCGATACATTCGAGTATCGATTTGACGTGCCTTCCTTAAGAGAGGGAGGATTATTTATGAAATAATTTTGATTTATTTAGCGCGGCTCAGAAACGCGAGATATCCTTCACGCGACGAAAAGTAGCTTAGTGTGTTTCGAGGGTTAATGGGAAAAACACCCATACCTGACCGGTGCTTTATATCCGTATGCGCTTAACTCGATACGTGCGCAAAATGAAAAGTGCCTTGTATCGAGGTTACTGGGGAACGCGATAATGGACATCGCGTGCGACGCTATTACAATTAATTGCGTTATTTAATTAAATCGACATTTATTTCACGATGAGAATGTTGACGACATTGTTCTTGACGAAAACTGATTTTCACGTGTCTCTTTATGCATGTGTCACGCGATGGTTCTCTACCTGGATTCGCCGTAATTGAACGTAAGTCTTGAAACAAACGGACACTTTTGCGCTTGTCCGAATTCTCCTTCTTTTATTGCGCATTAATTAGTCCTGCGCCGATTGATTGATTAACCGCAGTAGCACGTACACATTTTTTATTACATACAAAATTTATCTACATACTTGTCAGCAATTATTTCGCGAGATTTCGATAGAGGAATTTATAATAAATGTTCAATACGAGAACTGTTTTAGAATAAACAGAATTCTTGTACATGTGCGCGTTTGCTCGTGACTATTTTATTTTAATCGATGTTTTTGCTTTTAAGAGATAGAATTTTTTCTAGAACTCACGTAAAGCTTTAAATTTTTGAAAATTCGACAAAAAAGAAATGAATAAAAAAAATTTCGGAAGACAAAGTGAGACGCTATGTATATAAAATAAATATATGTATCTGTTGAATATATTTTTATAATAAATCCTTTGTGTATATATTATGTATTTTTAAATACATTTATATATCTTTCAATATCTATTTTTAAATAAAGAATGTAAAATTAAAGTAAGACGTACGTAAAGTGTTATCTTTATTTTTTTTCTTAAAAAAATATGTAAAATGTATAACATTTCCATATAAAAGAGAGCGCAACGACTTTTTTTTTTTTCTTAATTTCACTGCGTCGCGTCTTATTTTGTCCTAAGACATTTTTCTTTTTTATTTAACGACCAAACTATTTGTTTAAATTAACAAAAAATATAAAATTATTAAAAATAAAGCCAATATTCCTAATTATTTATGACTTTCCACAAAATAATACGCCAGTTTCACACACATATTTATTTATTTATATTTTCCTCTCTATTAATAATTAAACAAATAATTTTATCTTCAAAGTGTCTTAATAAAAAAAATCAGTTCCATTTATTTATAATTTTTTTATCATGCCTTATGCGCGAAATATGAAACACAAACCTACGAGATCGACAGATAGTGTCTGCTATAGCGTTTCCCCATAATTGGTTGTTAATAGCTTCGCCATGATCCACAAGGCTTTGTTCATATTAATATAGTAGAAATAGAGCGTTTTTTGAATAGATAGATCTCGCGTGCAAACTAAAATAAGATGTAAAGATAGTAATAGTTTTCCCCCATCGTTTTATCATTATTATATTCTTGAAATTTAAACGCGCGAAGATTTCATGTTTTTTACCACAAGTGTGCGCATATACTTCTCGCAGATTTTTGCGACACTAACCTCTGCATTTTTTAGTTGTAATGATTATTTATAACAATATTAAGTTTCGTATCTAATTCTCTCTATACAATTTATATATCAATTATAAATGTACACAAAATATGTTAAAAATAATTAAATAATATCAAATTTCTAATGTTTACAACTTTAAACTGCACATTAAATTTTTGTTAAAGCCTATTCCCAGAAGAATTAAAATTTATGATTATTTTATCTAGTTATAAAATTATAATACATAATTTTATAATATGCGCATATATAATTTATATATTATGATTTTACGATTACATAATCTGAAAGCATTCGGATACGTAAATATATAATGCATAATACTATTTTATTATTTATAATTTTTCTCTTTCTCTTTTAAAAATTTATATAGAGGAACACAGTTCTATTCACTCAATTTTAAACAAAACACCCCCTTAAACACGCGTTAAAATTACGGGTCTACATGCGTCCCGCGTCTTCTTGAAGATACTAAATATTTTCGCGTATCTATCTATAAATATCAGCGGAGCTTGCCAAAATCGTGCCAGTGTCTCCCGGATCGATGCATATCTAGAGATGTTTGCGATACTTTAGTAGTAAAGCGCGAGAGACTAACGCTTTGATTCTTGAGTATTCTTGACATATCGATATCGATTATCTTCGATAGTGGCAATATAATTATTATCGAAAGTATCGATGGCACTTGAAGTACATGTTCCATAACGATTTGTTTGCAAAAAATAGTGTACATTAATAATACAATTTATATGCCAGTATTTTTTTAATCTCTCTTGCGTGAGAAATAAATTTACATTTCTTTTAAAACATCTCATCAAAAATTATGCATGTCACGTTTCATAATATTTGCTTTACTTTCATCTTTTATAAGATTTGCTTTAAAATAATTCGCGTTTCACCTCTCGATGGTTTTCTTTTACAAAAAGGCACTTCTATTCTTTAGATTCTCCCCTTTCTTTCTTAGTTTTTATCACTTGAGTCGAACTAATTATTCAACCGGTAATCCAAGAGTTCGATGAAAGGGAAGTCGATTATGGATTCCCTGGCGAATGGTGGGTCGTGGATAGCGAAAATCCCAGGAGAATCTCGCGGGCTGTTAATAGCCTGTGAATTTTCTCAAGCAGTTCAAGGAGGAGCGATGTGTACCGCTTAATGAAATCGCGGAACCCGGTTGAATGGTCGGCGTGAATAATTAGCGACCTTTCATAGCACATTTGCAACTTTCGACAGAGAATTATCCCGCAAGTTTCAGGGATGTCGTAAAATTTCGGAGAGAGAAATGCCCTCGCGAGACCTCTTTTCGAAACTTGTGGATTAAACGAAATGAGTGTCATTTTTAGCATA
Source organism: Formica exsecta (assembly GCF_003651465.1). Taxonomy (NCBI): domain Eukaryota; kingdom Metazoa; phylum Arthropoda; class Insecta; order Hymenoptera; family Formicidae; genus Formica; species Formica exsecta. Next base: position 2,636,047 of record NW_021848537.1, read on the forward strand.
AACGTTTTCTCAATAGACGCATAGAAGAATTTTCTTTAATAAGAAATAATGTGTGAGATATATACGTATAATATAAGAATATATATAATACAAACAAAAAAAAAATAGGGCGACAATATATTTTTAATAGATCCTTCAGAAATAATAATACGATATAATAATTGTAAGAGAATTCATTTCCAAAAATCTTGCATCGTAATTCAAACAAGTTAATATATTTCCATAATTCATTTACATTGTCGTGTTTATCCGCAAGCAATTTTGCGTCAATGTTTCTGTGCAGAATTGCATTCTCAATTGTTTGCCAAAAAAAAAAAAGAGAAACTGTTTGACAGGCCAGTAAATATCGCGTAATGAAATCAACAAATGAAGGAGGAAAGCCACAAAAATATAACCGGATGATCTGCATTAGCATCGCGTATTAGCTTGCATCTATTATTAGGTACGTGCCTATACGCGTTTGCACTTATTTCTGCCAGCGGTTCAAGGATCGTGATCAGACGGTTAATGTTTACCGCAGATCTGCATTCTCATTAAAACGCTGTCGTAAAAATATGATTATATAAATGTTAATTTTGTACTTTTTTTTTATCTAACTCAAAAATAAAATAAGAAAAATTAATTATAATTAATATATTAAATTATTTAAAATTAAGTAAAATTTTTATTGACAAGCGAATAAAAAGCTCGCAAATCAGTTTAAATTTTTCTTATGTCAAAAGAGAAAAAAGTTCGTGTGGCTCTGTTATATAAATTATATATTTTAATCTAGAATTTTATTTTTGAAGTCTATAATAACAAACATTAAAATTGATATTATCATATAGTATCGATTGTATCGTTCATGCACTTAACGTGAATATGATATCTACATTTCCGCACCGCAAAGTGAATTAAGATTATACGATCTGTGTTTGATGCGTGCACTTGCACTTGTGCCTGCATCGGGCGTCGCGACGCATCCGAAAATTCAAAATTATCACGTGGCCTCGCACGTAATATGAGAGATATAAAACGATAAATACGGCCTGACGCCAATTATAAACCAGACTGACAAAGTTCACCAACCACCGACTCTGTCTACTTATGTCTCCTCGCGATGCAAATGTATCTAGAACGCATGCTATCTCCGACTATTAAGTTGCATTTAAATTAAATAAAACTTCCCTCTTTCTCTATTAAAACAAAAATATATTGCAAACATATTTATTTTTTCAAAATGATTTTTTGCAATAATTATTTTTCGCTGATTATTACTTATTATTGTTTGCAATTGTTATCAATATACGATAAGAAATATAAATTATAGAAAAATGCGATAGAGAATGTGATAGTGCAAGAAAAGTGAATATTTATTTTATTAACATAATATTATATGATTTTTTTTTATCGCATTACACTGATTTATTAAAATTACATATTACACGTGTTTGTTAATTAATCAAAATGCTGAACTCACGCACGGAGAAGTTTCTCGTTCTCGTGAAATTCTAATAAGAGACAACGGTTAGATTGCTGATGGCACATTAGCCTGTATAAAAAGATCCAGGCTAGAGGGGGGGGGGGCTGAGTAATGGCAGGGAATAAACAAAGTTGAATGCGGGAGAAGAGGAACGTGACGAGGCTTGGACGCTGTAATGGGATCCATGATCCCTCGCGGTCCGCGTGAGTCAGGAAAATCCACGAGTATCGCGTGACTGGTCTAGCTCGACTCTCTCTATAGAACTTGAAATACAGTCTGACGTCAATCACAAACTAGACGAACTACGTCCGGTTGTATAACTAAGTTGCAGCGTGTATATAAGATGCGAGGGAATGTACGTCAAAAACGGGGCGAGAACAGGGATTAATATACTCGATACCTTCTCTATTATTATTGGGAGGAATTTATCAGAATATATCAGAATTTACTTATTAAGTTATTGTGTTGTAATCTTGATCAGACATAGAAATGAGAAACGAGAAGAGAGAAAAAGAGGGAATCAGACCTAATTATGATAAAAATAATATAATTAATATTTGTTTATATATTTCATTATTAAAAATATATAACTAATATATTAGCTTAACTCGATACGTGCGCAAAATGAAAAGTGCCTTGTATCGAGGTTACTGGGGAACGCGATAATGGACATCGCGTTCGCGCGAGACGTGCGATCTTACCTTTACGACCCCATTAGACACGTTTCTCCTACACGTCTTTACCCCTTGTTTCCCGTTCGCGAGGAAGTTATCGCTATAAAATTATCGTCGGCAGCACGTGTGGTAAAATTTGCCGATCTTGTTGAAAGTTTCGACCGAGCAATATAAACGGACCCCTTCATCGCGAAGAAATGGGGCGATTAAAAAGAGAGCTACTATTAAGGCTTCGAGTTACACGCCCTGGTTTCACAATAAAATGTGTGCATTGTTCAAAAAAACTTCGGACATGCGTGGAATATATGAGGATAAAGTAATCAAAGTAGTTAGAACCGGCATTTTTGGATAATAAACAAATTAAAAAGTATACATAGTATATATAGGTGTGCGTATTTTAATTGTTTTACGTTATATTAAAATAATAACGCGTTTACTTAAAGCTTCGCCCACGTGGAGTAGAAAGGCATCCATTATCGGGAGCCACGTGGTGGATTTTGACGTCTCCGAAAAGCTCTCGAATGTGATTTTAGCTTTCCCGTTCCATTAGCTACTGTTTTGTTAAGTTCGCCGTCACTTCTGCTCGTTTTGCTTGATAAAAAAAAATTATCCCAACAGCTAACCTACATCTTATCCAATTTTAACAATGCCAAATTTCTTCGTTGCTTTTCAAGATATGCGAATTTAAAAAATAACTGAAAAATCTTTATCATATAGATTTTCAATTTCTCTTGGACGATTTGTATAATAGTATTGAAATAAATTTTTTCTGTTATTTATAATATATATCGTTTCATTCAATGTTTATTATTGGAATATGCGTTAAACACAGATTCTGGAATTTTATATATGTATATATATTTTTTTTTTTACTCTGGATATGTTTATAAAGAACTTAATACCACTATGTTGCAATTACGGCGGAAAGGAAAAAGGGGGCTAGGAGAGATTAAGCTTATTACATCTCGGTGCTTTTAAAGTAAACTTAAAGTTCCGAGAAAAGAGAGCGATTTTGCTGTGGAAGGACTGCAAATAAGCTTATTGTTCGTACAGCAAGCTGAGTAGATTTGCTGATTTTAATATATAATAAAATCGCGGAAAGAAGAGAATTCCTCTATTTCTTTACATAACGAAAGAGATTATATAATAATACATTGTGTATAATAATACATACATTGTGTATCTCGAATTTTGTCCGAATAGTTAAATTGGAATTAATCCGGATTCTGCGCTAGAATCTCTCTGCAAGAATGTAATTGTAAACTCGTCAGGAAACAATACGAAGATGAGTCTCGTATTATTTCCTTCTCACCGAATCCGAGGATTATTCCAGAATCAACACTATGCATAATAAATGTTTCCTTTCAATCTTACATTCTGTATTTAAACACGCATTAGAAAAAGAGAGACATTTTTAAGAAGATATATAAAATATATATATGAATATATATATTTTTAATCTACTTTTTTAATATTACAAAATATATTAATATGTATATAAAATAAATATATGTATCTGTTGAATATATTTTTATAATAAATCCTTTGTGTATATATTATGTATTTTTAAATACATTTATATATCTTTCAATATCTTAAATATATTAATAAATTATTATTAAGCGTACCGCAAATTTGGTTAAAAGAACAATAATATAGATGTAATATCAAGCAATAAAAGAGTCTCTCATATATAAAACGGTTTAAAGCACGTAAAAGGTGGTGATTCATCCATCGACTCGTTCATTCAACATGATTAATCGTTTATCAGCCTCGATGATAAGAGCTATGAATGAACGTAGCGAATAAAAGATAAGCTGTAATGCAACGCGCGCCGATAACGGGCGAGATTTTGCGTGTATGCGTTTGCATGTGATTGTGTATCGTGATTATTATGTAAAACGCTGTATTTACGTTTAGCTGGAAAATTTCTCTTTGTGATATTTAAAGGGTATATACATATATTTTTTTTTGTTTCAATTGTGTTAAGGCAAGCAAGCTTGCGTCGGTGGTGCAATCTGACGTCGGAGGGTGCAAGGATGCAACGTAATGCATTCTAGGAGCTTCCCACCCCCTCGTTGGCCCATTTACGGACTCGTGCGACGCTTCGCGTTGCGACGTATCGCGTTACCGTATCTTCTACCTCCTCGTTCCATCAATGAAACGAGACAAATTATCCTCTCGCAAAAATATACACATCCGACGCACGTCACATCCTGCATAGCGTGAAATTTGCTCAATATTCAAGAATCGGAGAATAAAAATATCTCTTCTGTTTTAAGATTATTCTTAGATAGATGAATTTGCAAAGCGTTCAAATCTGGGCATGTGTGTGAGAAGGAAAGAGAGGGATATATTTATATATTTATATTTAAAAAAATATTTATTTTTAATATTAAAAAGCTTCTGCTTTTTAAATATTTAATAAAAATAAAATTTCGATCATTTATGCTTCGTGCATTTTATAATAGTACGTAAAGATCAGATCCAATATTAAATAAATACATTTTATATGTAAAATCTGAATATATATATTTTTAATCTAAATCTCAGGATGAAAAAAAGAGATATTATACTTCTTCCTTGCGATCGTGTAATAGGATTCTCCCACATCTCTGGTCATATTTCACACCGCACGTCACATCAAAAGGGTTACAGGCCAAATTACGGGCTATAGAGAGTGAAACAAGACGAGACGAGAATGAATGTTTCTCTTTGTGATATTTAAAGGGTATATACATATATTTTTTTTTGTTTGCATAATGGACGGTTCGACTGTTTTGTACTCGTGAAACGAAAAGAATTAGTATGTATCGCTTATGTAAGTAAAGTATCCTTAGAAATGCAAAAGAGCGTATACATGATCAATAAGTGATGACAGATATAAGTACGGTGGTCGTTTATTTATTTCTCGAAGTTAAGTCAGTTTACACATTTATCGTTTATATTATAACGTGCTTGTAAATGTATTATGCAACTAATTAAATTAATTAACGAGTGAGATAACAAGCTATAAGAAGGCTTAATGTTACCTGATTTTTATTCATAACTTTTATAATGAAGTTTTATAATTTTTCTTCGCAATAAATCTTCGTAATTTATCCACAATTTTCAATTATTATTTTATTAAACACACTTATAATTTTTATCTATTTCGCAAGAAACATTTGTCATTTCTATTCGTGATTCTTTTTAATAAATATGATATTCAGTAATACTACTTTTATGTATATCTGAAAGATATATATATATTTAAAAAGAAATGATAAAGTTGCATAAACAAGAGCAAGGCAAGGTCAATGTACCAGATAGAAATCAGTCTCTTTTTCCGACTTGTAGCAGACACTGATAAGTGACGGAAATAACCTCGACCATGATGAAACATTTTCTCATCCGCGATTGACGACGTCATTTGCGCTAACGAACTCAGATAAGCACCAAAGAAATAGATCTTTTGACGCCGAAACGTAATCTTCTCTGTCAAAGTACGATTTCAAATTTCTTTATCACTTCATCTTTTTTTATCCCTGGATAAAAAATGAATTAAGTTACTCGATAAATTAATTTTTACAATTGATAAAAACTATACAGTGTAATAAAATTGTTTCATGATTTTTTAATTTTCGGTCATGATTTTCGTGATAGATTTTTATCATTCTCTCGGATTTTCGTGATAATGTTTCATAATTTTTATTCACAATTTTAATAATTTTCATTCATTTAAAAAGGATTCATTATTTCTACGATAATTTTTTAAAGTAGCACCTCTCTATGCGATGGAAATGACACGTTTGTCACTGGCCGGTTCTATATTCGTCTTCATTCAGGTTTTTTTTACGGCGTAGGTGTAAATTGTTCGTGCCAGGTCGAGCGTAACATAAGATTCTGCTGGTAATGAAATAATAGCGTGTTATTAATAACTGTGTTTATACTATGCTCTAAATATCACGCATAGTGACGCTATTAGTAAATGTCCATCTCATCGTGACGATGACGGTGGATCTGCAATTTACGAAGAATTCTAATCGATCGCGATTTCGCGCCATAAAATGTTGCGACATAATCAATATGCACGATAGAATATAAATAATCAAAACTTAAATAAAAATTAAGAAAGAAAACTATTATTTAAAAAAATTGCGATTGCCCTTTTACCGTATAGAATACAATTAAATTATCATATTCTATATTATATTATAATAAAAAACAATACGGATTATTGTATATAGATATTAGATAACAATAAATCTAGATATTACGTAATTAGTAATTATTATTGTTATATATTGTATAATAAATCCGCTTTTTTTACTCGTGCTTGTTTGATCGCTCAAATTCATCATTGTCACTTTGTCCACTCTACATTATTAAGTTAAAGATTAATCTCGGTCAGAGAATTCTCGGCGAACGAATATTTGCCAAGCCATTATGTGCAGAACATGGATAAATACAAACGTGTATGCGCCCGTTTCGAAGGATCGCTTTGATTGCCAAGGCAATACGCAACATTCGAGCAAACATAGCGCCGCTATATCAAACGTCCTGGAATAATCCGTGATGTTCAAAGTATACGACCGATGAGTTTTTCTACTCGTCCCCCGTGCACAATCGACCTACATTTCCGAGAAACGCGCCTAGAAATTTTATCGTCCGAGCAATTTGCGAGAAAAGCAAAAATTGCTTCTTAAATTTTTATCGATTTGAAGATGTTAATTCTTCGGAGATATCACTTCGAGAATTTACATTCAACGGATTTCGAGATATCATATATAAAATATGAGTTTAATTAGGATGAGAATAAGTTCCTAGATTTTGGGATCCAAAAATCTAACAATTCATAAAAATACATTGTTTACTAAAAATTGAAATCTCGCTTTTATTGCTGTCAAAAATCTAAAATAGAAAATATAAAAACGATATTACAATAAAAAAATGCAATAAAATAAATATTTATAAAAAAATATAAAATGTATAAAGATTTGTAACCAAATATAAAATTAAAATTAGTAACAAAAATTTACGAGACTTTATAATAGAAATTCATATCGTCGTTCATATTCGCAAAAAATTTACGGTAAAGATGAATCGATAAATCTGTTTTCACGATCATCGATTTAGCGTGATCTAAATCTAAACTATGTTCCTCAGATATAGTTCATCCGCGATTTCTCCGTAAATCACGGAATGTGTTTATTTATCTCTGCGGTTTACGCTGTACGTTTTATGTAACGCACACACGTTTTAACGTACGTGCAACATACGCGAGACAATTTATATCGCGATTTTACACGTGGCCTATACTTTGCGGGCATATCGATGGACATGGTGTAACGGGGACATTATGCGGTGTGTGTGGTGCCGCGAGAGACGGCTTTAATGCAGTTAAATGCAGCTTTCGCTGCAGTTTGCGCGAGAAAGGCACTTGACTTGTGTGATACATTTACGATAAAATCGCGCAATTATTTTCGCAATTGTTGGAAAACTTCGGCGAAATTAATTGTGAATAATTTGTGCAAATATTTATAATTTTCAATGAAAAACAAAGTTTAAATAGAAAATAATATTATTTAATAAACAAGTGTTATATTCTCTAATGTAATATTATTTGATAAAATAAAATTTTCACAATTCTCACTTTTTTATGTATATCTATTTTTATCTTTATATATATATAATATAAAGATTTCTATTTCTATTATAATTTAAATCCGGCTATACTTTAACAATATAAAGAACAGATGACCGAAGTATCATTACATGTAATTTTTAATATCATGACACTTGTGTCTTTTACATCCTCGATATTCATAAATTATTAAAGGATGTAAGTTTTGGCAATGACAGCGACAGCGTAATATATATATAATATAAAGATTTCTATTTCTATTATAATTATGTAATAAATTTATCAGTGCATCACTTTTGCTCAGGAAAAGTTTGTGTCTTAAATTTTTTACTTTGGGAATCCATTCTTAAAGCTGATCTTGCTTATGTCACGACACATCCTGTAGATATACATATTAAATATGTATTTTGCATGCTTTGTGTTTCCGCTGCACTTTCCTTCTTTTCGTGAGAAGGAAATTTTCTACGGCGTGAAATCGTCACACGAATACTCCAAGTCAGCGACACGCAATTTCCTGCGAATTTTCCTGCTGTTGAGAATTTTGGAGAGGGAAATATAACCGAATATCGATATCGGACGGTTCAATATCAGCGAGATTCGGTGAGAAATGAGATGAATACCAGATTAGACACAAGCTGTCCTACATTTTTTACGATTTTGTATATTCTAAAATTTCGAATAAGATGAATAGACAAGCTACAACATATTTTTTTTTCCAACAAAGCTGGAAGATCATGATCAAAATAATATTCTGAATTTGTTTCAGTATTTCGTATAAAAAAATATGCGTTTATACGAATCGTGTAAACGCCAGGCGAAGTATACTTCTTGCGATTACTATTTTTCTACGGATTAAGAATAATTTTTTATTTTCGACACGCATTTAAATCATATGCCACTTGTTTGCTGTCATTAGGTATTAGACGATGAAGACGTTATTATAAATAAGCGAGTTTTCCTCCCTTCGAGAAGAAAGAGAGAGCGGGAGAAAGAGAAAGAGAAAATAGATCGGTGTTTATCAGGCAGTAACGTAAGACTTCATTGTAGCGGGTAGAGGTCGATCGATTTAACGTGCGTACGGACTTAAATGGATATTCTAACGCTATTTATAGTTAGACCTTCCCGCCGGCGCTCATCCATATCTCGATTATGTGAAAAGTGCTTATCTGTCCTCGATAAAGCACCGCGCTACCACCATCTGGACGGCCTTCTTAAGACCCAAACTTTGGGACTTGTTCAAGATAATTTGAGATCAAGAAGAAAAAATAATTTCGTGCAATAATAAAGAATATATATATCATACATATTTAACATGTTTATAAAATACGAAAGCATCCCCCTAAAAAAAGCAAGGAATAGGAAAAGTGGTGACAAAGAGAATAAACTTAATCCGAGAGAAATCTGTCTCGATGCGCACGTTAATTAATTTAATTAACGGTACAAAGTAGCTGTTCGGTTATTTAATCCGGCGACGTTACTTAAATCCATGCAAATTAGTCTTTAATGAGCTCTCGTTCCTTCTGTGATAAGAGCGCTACTACTAATAGCGTCTAGACGTAGACGAAATTTGACGAACTTTTGAAAATACTAAATATGCAGACGTAATTCTAAATTATTGATCAATGACAAATTACGATAAAGAAAATACAGCGCTAATAATAATATCGCCATTCGTTACTGGAATTGATGCGTAACAAATAAAAGAAAATGTTGTGTTTTTATGAGCGAGGGATGTTAATAAAACGTCGATGAATAAACGGTGTTTTCCGTTGACATGTATATCGTATTTGATTTTTTTTAAATAATACTGAATAATTGCAAGTTTCTTTTGGGCACCACTCCATGATAACAGCCCCTCCAGCGTATCAGCTACGAAATCGTTCTGGTTGTTATGATACTACTTTAGGGCGATCGACCCCACGGCGTCGGCGTCGTCGGAGAAAGGCGTCGCCTTCCGTTCTCGAGTAATGCCAGAGATATTACGAACATCGGGTCTTTAATCGGTATTAAAAATCCCCGGAAAAAAAAATATATATATATATACAATTAATATAAGTGTATCTGTACATATTACATTTTATATAATATAATTTTTTTTTTTTTAATATATAAATTAATATCAAAATA
>NW_021848537.1:2646962-2656804 GCF_003651465.1 Formica exsecta
TTTCTACTCGTCCCCACTGCACAATCGACCTACATTTCCGAGAAACGCGCCTAGAAATTTTATCGTCCGAGCAATTTGCGAGAAAAGCAAAAATTGCTTCTTAAATTTTTATCGATTTGAAGATGTTAATTCTTCGGAGATATCACTTCGAGAATTTACATTCAACGGATTTCGAGATATCATATATAAAATATGAGTTTAATTAGGATGAGAATAAGTTCCTAGATTTTGGGATCCAAAAATCTAACAATTCATAAAAATACATTGTTTACTAAAAATTGAAATCTCGCTTTTATTGCTGTCAAAAATCTAAAATAGAAAATATAAAAACGATATTACAATAAAAAAATGCAATAAAATAAATATTTATAAAAAAATATAAAATGTATAAAGATTTGTAACCAAATATAAAATTAAAATTAGTAACAAAAATTTACGAGACTTTATAATAGAAATTCATATCGTCGTTCATATTCGCAAAAAATTTACGGTAAAGATGAATCGATAAATCTGTTTTCACGATCATCGATTTAGCGTGATCTAAATCTAAACTATGTTCCTCAGATATAGTTCCTCCGCGATTTCTCCGTAAATCACGGAATGTGTTTATTTATCTCTGCGGTTTACGCTGTACGTTTTATGTAACGCACACACGTTTTAACGTACGTGCAACATACGCGAGACAATTTATATCGCGATTTTACACGTGGCCTATACTTTGCGGGCATATCGATGGACATGGTGTAACGGGGACATTATGCGGTGTGTGTGGTGCCGCGAGAGACGGCTTTAATGCAGTTAAATGCAGCTTTCGCTGCAGTTTGCGCGAGAAAGGCACTTGACTTGTGTGATACATTTACGATAAAATCGCGCAATTATTTTCGCAATTGTTGGAAAACTTCGGCGAAATTAATTGTGAATAATTTGTGCAAATATTTATAATTTTCAATGAAAAACAAAGTTTAAATAGAAAATAATATTATTTAATAAACAAGTGTTATATTCTCTAATGTAATATTATTTGATAAAATAAAATTTTCACAATTCTCACTTTTTTATGTATATCTATTTTTATCTTTATATATATATAATATAAAGATTTCTATTTCTATTATAATTATGTAATAAATTTATCAGTGCATCACTTTTGCTCAGGAAAAGTTTGTGTCTTAAATTTTTTACTTTGGGAATCCATTCTTAAAGCTGATCTTGCTTATGTCACGACACATCCTGTAGATATACATATTAAATATGTATTTTGCATGCTTTGTGTTTCCGCTGCACTTTCCTTCTTTTCGTGAGAAGGAAATTTTCTACGGCGTGAAATCGTCACACGAATACTCCAAGTCAGCGACACGCAATTTCCTGCGAATTTTCCTGCTGTTGAGAATTTTGGAGAGGGAAATATAACCGAATATCGATATCGGACGGTTCAATATCAGCGAGATTCGGTGAGAAATGAGATGAATACCAGATTAGACACAAGCTGTCCTACATTTTTTACGATTTTGTATATTCTAAAATTTCGAATAAGATGAATAGACAAGCTACAACATATTTTTTTTTCCAACAAAGCTGGAAGATCATGATCAAAATAATATTCTGAATTTGTTTCAGTATTTCGTATAAAAAAATATGCGTTTATACGAATCGTGTAAACGCCAGGCGAAGTATACTTCTTGCGATTACTATTTTTCTACGGATTAAGAATAATTTTTTATTTTCGACACGCATTTAAATCATATGCCACTTGTTTGCTGTCATTAGGTATTAGACGATGAAGACGTTATTATAAATAAGCGAGTTTTCCTCCCTTCGAGAAGAGAGAGCGGGAGAAAGAGAAAGAGAAAATAGATCGGTGTTTATCAGGCAGTAACGTAAGACTTCATTGTAGCGGGTAGAGGTCGATCGATTTAACGTGCGTACGGACTTAAATGGATATTCTAACGCTATTTATAGTTAGACCTTCCCGCCGGCGCTCATCCATATCTCGATTATGTGAAAAGTGCTTATCTGTCCTCGATAAAGCACCGCGCTACCACCATCTGGACGGCCTTCTTAAGACCCAAACTTTGGGACTTGTTCAAGATAATTTGAGATCAAGAAGAAAAAATAATTTCGTGCAATAATAAAGAATATATATATCATACATATTTAACATGTTTATAAAATACTAAAGCATCCCCCTAAAAAAAGCAAGGAATAGGAAAAGTGGTGACAAAGAGAATAAACTTAATCCGAGAGAAATCTGTCTCGATACGCACGTTAATTAATTTAATTAACGGTACAAAGTAGCTGTTCGGTTATTTAATCCGGCGACGTTACTTAAATCCATGCAAATTAGTCTTTAATGAGCTCTCGTTCCTTCTGTGATAAGAGCGCTACTACTAATAGCGTCTAGACGTAGACGAAATTTGACGAACTTTTGAAAATACTAAATATGCAGACGTAATTCTAAATTATTGATCAATGACAAATTACGATAAAGAAAATACAGCGCTAATAATAATATCGCCATTCGTTACTGGAATTGATGCGTAACAAATAAAAGAAAATGTTGTGTTTTTATGAGCGAGGGATGTTAATAAAACGTCGATGAATAAACGGTGTTTTCCGTTGACATGTATATCGTATTTGATTTTTTTTAAATAATACTGAATAATTGCAAGTTTCTTTTGGGCACCACTCCATGATAACAGCCCCTCCAGCGTATCAGCTACGAAATCGTTCTGGTTGTTATGATACTACTTTAGGGCGATCGACCCCACGGCGTCGGCGTCGTCGGAGAAAGGCGTCGCCTTCCGTTCTCGAGTAATGCCAGAGATATTACGAACATCGGGTCTTTAATCGGTATTAAAAATCCCCGGAAAAAAAAATATATATATATATACAATTAATATAAGTGTATCTGTACATATTACATTTTATATAATATAATTTTTTTTTTTTTAATATATAAATTAATATCAAAATAATATAAATTAAAAACAAATTTAAATTACATATTATTAAATATTAAATTTTCTTATCATATATGAAAAATAAAAATTATTAAAAAATTAAAAACAATCTCTCTCTTTCTCTTTCTGGTAGATGTTTGTGTTTTGGACGCCGCGATTTGTGCTAAATCCGTTGCTTTATTTTAATCTCTATTCTGAGAGTGAGGACCCTTTCTGTCACTCTTCCGCTCGCGTGAGCGTTTCAATTCGCGTCTCACGCAAGAACGATTCAAGTGGACCATGGCTTTATTTCGTATGGTGGACGCTGGCTCCGAAATGTATGTTCTTTTACTAGGATGCACTCGTGCGGGAGATGTTTTTAGGATGACAAATGAGTTATCTGGGATAGAAGTAAAGGAATTGAATTTTATCCCGCTATTCTCCACATATACGAGGTGTTCGACAAGTAAAGGGCTAGATGCTTCCGATTGTATTTATCACGTTATCTGTCGTTATATATTTTTGTTGTTACGTATAATATTATTGTATATCAATATATAATAATTAAAATATGTTAATAACAAGTCGATATTATACATTTATTAATGTATAATCGACTTATTATTTATTTTAATTATTTTAATGTTATGTAATTATGTATACATTTGTTAAGGTAATGTATAATTATTAATAACATTATCATATAATATTTTGATATTTTTAAATCTTTCTGCATCTACAAGAAATTTCAACAAACAATAACAATTTTTTATTAGATTTATATTGTGTGTACTTCAAAATGATTTTATTAATTATTTTTGTCTTATTTATATTATCTGTCTCTCTCAAAATATTTAATATTTTTACTTATATTAGTAATATAATATTAATTATATCATTAAAGTACGCACAATATATTAATTCTACATGTTTAATATGGTATATATATTATTATTATTCATTAATTGTGTTATTTTTAATTAGTAATTATATAGAATTTCATTATTTGATTCAATTTTAATTATTAGTTATTTATTTATCTATAAGTATCAGTAACATTATATTCAGATCTCTCGTGGAGCGAGCAGGAGAAGGATTGTTTGGGCAGAAAAATGACCGAGCAAATTACGCCAAAGTTCATTTCTCATTGTCAAAATAGTATTACAGATATTAATGGCTCTCGAACGACTTCCGGATAACTCAAAATTCGCAATTGCTATTTCGGGTTTCGCCTATTACGCCCTGCGTCGGGTGTAATTCTAAAATTCATTCAGCGAGTAATCAGATTCACCCCGGAAGCGTTACGTCGGGGCTCGCTAATGCACATATGAAGACGAATAAGAGAGCAAGCGAAGTAGAACAGAGTGGAAGAGGAATTAGTTGTCCCGGGAAAATAAACTCCTCCGGGAATATTAAAACGAAGTAATAAATTTCCTTTTTTTTTGATAGAGAGACGCGGAATGTAACAAATGTTGTTAATATTTACACTAAATAACAAATAAACTGGGATAATAGAGGTAAGTGATAAAAATGGAAATTAAACAGGAATATAAAAATAAAAATATATAAATAAAAATCATATATAGAGATCAGAATATTGAATATAGGAAAGTACAATCTTGATTGCCCGAACGTTACACATTAATTGAATGTGCTCGATTATCTGAACAGCCTTTACAGATCTATTCGAAATTTTTTTTCAGAATTTTTCTGCCGTATTCTTCGGCATCTTTAGAAGATATTTTAGGAACTTTAGAAACTAAAAAGTTTGTGGATGTAATTTAAGTATTTTTTCCTTTTTTCGGGCAAAGGTTCGTTAAAGCGAATGAACTCATTTGAGCGAGACGCAACCGAGCCGCGCGCGCGTGATGTAATACAATTTACCTTAAGACCCTAAGACCTTCGTCAGCACAAAGGGTCGGTTAATCGCGTTAGACGATATCTCCGTCCATTAAAACGCATTACGCGGCTTTCCGTCGTCATTTGTAGTCGGATAACTCGCAATTAAGTGCAAACTCGGCTCGTCGCTCCGGGATTCGCGGATTAATAAATTTGCGGCCGCCATTTTTCCCGGCAAGACTAATCGACGTGCTTCATTTACGTCGGTTGTAACGAGGCGATTTTACATTCCCGAGACAGCCTCCCGGGATCGTGTCGTTGATATTCGACTACGAGAGATATTCGCAGAATTTGTTGCTAAATATTGAAAATTTTTAAAGATCGAAATTCTTTATTAGAGCAAAAGATAAATGTACGCAGTTCTGATTTATATTTATACCTAGAATTTCGAGTTTCCCATCAAAGAATAGCGCATCACGTCGATCGCAAAGGGATACAGCTGCACGATATGAATGAACGCGGATTAAATCTTGCTCGAAACGGTGATTCGCCGTCAAGATAACACAAGCATTAACCGGTTTAATTATAACGCCGCTAAATGAAGTTCTTCGCCTTAACGAGCTTTCGTTTCGCTGCACTTACACGGTTTCGTATTACTGTACAACTGCATATTATGAAAGCTCGACACGTGTTACGCAACTGATCTCTCGGCTCGAATTCTGTCATGTATGAAATTCTTCGAGAAATTTTTCTCAGAAAAACTTTCGGGGAATCCAAAGAACTCGAGGAATCCTTTACGGTTTTTTTTTCAAGAACTAATTAATCTTATGTTTTTTCTTGTTACTTTCCAACAAGAATGGTCTCGAAGCTCTTGAAAGATCTATTTTCTCGTCTCAAAATCAATCTTTTATTTCCTCGTATATTTTTTTTTCTTTATTTAAACAAAATAAATTTTTTTTTATAGGAATTTGGGGCCTCATTATTCAACCGTCCAAATAGGAACCGCCAGTGTTTATAGTATTTGGTCTGAGCAAAGCGAGACCGGCCAAAGTAGATACGGAGTGACTAAGGACGGCCGAGAGATGAAGGGGGAAAAGAGGGGGACAGTTGGGGCACGATCAGGCCAGGGCTATATATCAAGCTTTCCGTAGGAAACACCGGGACAGAAGCGATTTCGGTCGGGTGGTCTTTATGTCGGCACTAAATGCGGCGTATCGTTTCTCTATACTTGGGGGGCAAAAGAGGAGGAGAAGCAGGAGAAGAAGAAAGAGACGCATTCTCTCTTCACGAATGATCATAAAACAGCTGTCAAAAAATTTTTTATGTATTATATATCCACGTAACATCTAAGCTAAAGTCTAATTAAAATCTCCCCTAAACAGAAGTTTATAAATATGACAAAAATATTCCGTCAATAAAATTATAAATATTAATATATTTTAAGAAATTTATATGTATATATAAAAATCTAAATTCTGAATTAAAATTCTAACTGAGAGGAAAATAATATAAATAAAAGTCTGAATAAAATTCTTTATATATAGAATATCTAAATTTATATTCCAAATAAAATAATTAACGCCGTTACTGTACAAAATTAAATTGATTGGCGGATTTGTCAGTTTGCGATGAAAATGGCGACAAGTAAATACAAAGTGGAAAATGAAGATTAATATCAAATCGTGCGAATTGCATACGAAATGTCGTAAAAGCGCTTCAGTGGCGCTCGAGATAGATGAAAATTTTCTCGCTTAGGGGAAACAACCCGGGGCTCGTTGATAAAACTTTCTCACCCTATTAACATTTTCATCCCCTGACGAATGCAGTTTAGATTAAAATCACGAAGAATCGGTTATATTTCGAGAACTCGATTGAGATGACAACAGCGTTGTTTCATTGATCCCCTGAGAATCGCGCGAACGTGGAAAAAAACGAGTATACGAAACGATAAAACAATTATTTAGCTGACAAGGTAAATTTCCCTTGTTCTCTGTTTATATAATTTTTGACTTCGTACAATCTCACACTTCATTATATATACATTTTTATCCTAAAGAAACAGAAAAGAGAAAAAATCTCGGCAATCCGTTACTTTTTCACGCGGCAGCTAATTAACCCGCGGCTGTTTGTTTTTAATTAAGGAATTAATCAATCTCGCCGCAGATCACGGAAGTTTTGTACTATGTTTATATTTGAAACTTTCTCATCTCGTTACGTCAACTTTGACATCGCTCCGGAAGAGTTTCATTTTGCTTTTGGACTTTGATATCTGTAACAAGTCTTGTTTTGGATAAGAAATATCGATCTTGTCGAACAAAAGGGGCAACTGTATCATTTCCTTCACCGCACTATAATTGTAAGTTGAAAAGAATCTTATAGTCGGAATAATCGGGAAAATCCGGCTATACTTTAACAATATAAAGAACAGATGATCCAAAGAACTCGAGGAATCCTTTACGGGTTTTTTTTTCAAGAACTAATTAATCTTATGTTTTTTCTTGTTACTTTCCAACAAGAATGGTCTCGAAGCTCTTGAAAGATCTATTTTCTCGTCTCAAAATCAATCTTTTATTTCCTCGTATATTTTTTTTTCTTTATTTAAACAAAATAAATTTTTTTTTATAAAATAGTCTAAAATATAGAAGATAGAACACGCTAATAAGTACGAATACGCGGGTGCCGTTGCGGAATAAATAGAACTCGAGGAATCTCGATGCAAAGTTTAAACGTCGACGTGACGATCTATCCCAAGCGCGTATTTCCTTTTCACATTTTATCACCGGTCACCCTCTACGTAACACGTCACCTATCGATGTGTGGCCTACGACATATGTTTGACATTTTCAAGTTGTTTCGCACGTGTTGCCGCTGCAAGCTTCTTATAGCTCGTAGTAGATATTTTAGATAGAAAGAAACAAATGGTTGTTTCTTCCGAGAACAGACGGCTCCAATAATACAAGTCCAATAATATATCTCAGCCTGATGCAATGCTCCAACGTTACGAGATAATTAAAATGAGAAATTTTATCCTCCTGACGTACAATATTACGATCCAGAGCGACTTAAACGCATCAAGAATATTCGCGATAAAAAAAAGACGACGTTTCCGTATAGATTCTATTTAGATGCGAATAATATCCCCTTTCTTTTGTCGAGAATCTTTATTATACAAAATATCAAAAGGTTAAGCTACTGTATAGAATCGACAAGATCGATATCGTGCTGGAAAAATGTATAAAAGAGCAGGACCATTAAGACATTCTTTTTTGCGCTGCGAAAACCGTAAAAGCCGCAATTTTATCATAAAAGACGGAGTTACGATCATTATAAATTTGCCATTGCGTTCTTGCGGTTCTGTAGTAATTACGGCGATAATATTAAACTTTTTCTTTTATCGGGCGTTAAATAAACGGTAAGTTAAAATTCTATTTAATTATAAGATCAATTGCTTATCAATATGAATACTCGAGACCTAATCCTTAAAAAAATTTTTTAATTTTTATCGCTTAATCCTTATATTTAGACAGATATATATATATAATATATATATATATATATGTATGTATATATACGACATTACTAGTATAACTAGCCGGAGGCGGACATGGAAAGCTTTTGAGCTTTTAAACTTTTGTGAGATCCAAGTTGTGAAAAGTTGAAGCGCACGACAAACGTTTTAAAGGCTTTTCGGAAGCTCTATTAATCTATTGCCACTAACAGATCTCTTTCATAAAGAACGGCATACTGTTTGCGGGCGAGAGGACATAAAAGAGAGCTTTTTGTGTTGTAAGCGATGATAGAAAACGTTTCGCATAAAAGTGAAAAGAAAAAAGAAAATGACAGCAGTCGCTCGTTTTCATCTTTTTTTTTTCAGCGGAAACATCCCTGGATCTCTGTAATGTAAATAATAGAATCGCACATTATAAATATAAAAAACGTAGTTGCATCGCATATGTATCGAGTGTCAACTTGAAAGTCTTTCAAACAATAATACAAAAAAAAGTCCTTCGCATAAAAGGAATATAATCAAGATATAAAAAAAATACACAAAAGAAATACTAATATATAAAATAATATTTCAATCGACAAAATGAGCTTTTTCGCTGGCTCATTAAACATTAAATATAAAGAGGGGATAAAGAGAATTGAAACGGGAGCGAAGGATTTAATTTAAATACGTAATTCAAATATATTGAATGTGTTCCTCATTTCGAAATGCACAGTTCTTGAACAAATAATTTGTATTAAATGTTGTAGGATTTCAAAGAAAATATTCTGTAGCCAGTACAGTTTTGTTCCATATAAAAACAATTATTTTCATTTGTTTAAATAAAACTATGCGATTTTTGAAAAATATATATCAACTCTCCTAATCATATTTTGCATATAAAAGTATCAAAATTATAATTTAGATTATAATTAAGAAAATAAAATTAACACATTACACGCTATTTTAAAAATCAATATAAAAAAATATAAAATTAGTTTTTATCGAACAATTTTTACTGTATTAGAAATAATATTACGTCAAAATAATATACATATATTAAAAATAATAGTAATCGATCGAATTTCCATATTATTTATTCTTAATTTCAAGGCGAATTCTGATCAAATCTCTCCAGAGAGTATCGAAAGATGTTCTGAGTTTCCGCTTTTCATGGAAATTAATGACTATCCTATCGGGAGTACACTAGCAATATTGTAGAAAATAGCATACTTTCCAGAAGAAGCCCTCAATTATCCCATCTGACGTTAATACGTGTCCGCAAGTTGCACACAGTTATTTGACACTTAATTATCCAAAGTAATAAATCGATTTCACTCACTCTCTCTCCCTCTCTTTGTTTCTCCGCGATGCTGTTCGTGTAGTTTGAAATAGACGAGGCAGTTCGCGTTTAACCGCTTGGCACTTTCGTCTCTAATGAATCGATTATCGCACAAAGAGAGGACTGAAAGCGGTAATAATTTCGATGAGTTTAATTTTTTGCCGCTGCAGAGAGAATTTGATATTAAGTATTTAACAGGGAACGACACGCTATACATAAAAACAAGACTCTGAAC
>NW_021848537.1:2656890-2665234 GCF_003651465.1 Formica exsecta
ATAATTTTTTAAATTATAAAACCACATTAAATCAGTAAATTTATAGAAGTTTTTTTCTCTCTTACTTTTATAAAAAAGAAATTAAATTCTTTTAAATTAAGCGTTTTTTCTCTAATTACGGAGATTCTTCTTCGGAACTCGGGAGATGATCCTTTAATACTGATCGTCTATACTGAAAATCTCCGGTCTTTCCTACCCTTCCCTACCAAATTTCTTATATTTTTCGATAATCTCTCGATCACGTCTTGATCGAGGGTCGCTCGTAAAAATTCCACTACCGTTCGTAGGTTACGGAAGCGGTTTTACGCCACCGATGTATTTCCGACTTACCGGCACCAATTGAGTCTAAAGTATTTTGATGGAAACGCGCCATAGTCATATTAGTTATCGCTGCTCGTATTCAATCACCGTGTCCCAGTTCTGCTAGAAATTTTCCGATTGCAGTAAAAAATCCAATGTAGGAAGATAGAATAATTCTACATGGTGCGTACATATAGATTTTCTCTTGCTCAAAGATTATTCAGCCTAAACGATTTAAATAAAAGTAATCCAAAGTGCTCAAAATAAAAAAAGAAGTTATTTCATACAATGTGAAACTAATGTAATTTTACTATACTTCGGAATTTAATAAATAATCTAACATAAAAATCCGGCTATACTTTAACAATATAAAGAACAGATGATCGAAGTATCATTATATGTAATTTTTAATATCATGACACTTGTGTCTTTTACATCCTCGATATTCATAAATTATTAAAGGATGTAAGTTTTGGCAATGACAGCGACGGAATTTAATAAATAATCTAACATAAAAATATTTCATTTATCTTATGTTTAATCTTTTAATAGAACATTGTAATTAGAAGAAAAAAAAAACAGATGAAAGATCCATTCTGAATAATTGATATTCATAAAGTTTTAAAAATATTTAGAGAGAGAAAAGATCTTTCTATCATTTTCACGAGCTTTTGCAGGCGCATAGAAGCACAAAGCATTATTAAATAAATAAAAAAATTTTATACTAGAAGTGCCAAGATATATATATTTTAAACTCTGGCGTATGTACGATTCAGTCAGCAAGAACGCATCGCGATGCACCATTATATTCAATTGAGAAAAGCGTAGCAATGCCGGAGTAAAGCGCCGGCAGAAGTTCGCAAAACGTAGGATAACTTCTGGGGCGAATTTTCTGAGTTTATACCCACCGGCTTTTCCGATAAAAGATGGATTTCAAAGGTGATAAATCTGCGCCCTAGCTGCATCTGGCGTTCATCGGCTAGGATCGTTTATCGATTTTATCCCCGTTTAGGTCAGAAATGACTCGCCATTACTAATATCTTATCCTCCCCCTCCCCCTCCTCCTCCTAAACTCGCTGATAAATCATATTCTCTCATTTCTTTCGTACGAACGCGCCTTCTTAATGAGCTCCGAGTTCGATGAAACGCTTCCTTCGAACAAACATGGCTATAAAAAGTGAATAATTTTCATACATATATAAGTTAATTGATATTTTTTATGTACATTAAAATCTGATAAATTTCACACAGAATGAAGAAATACGATATCAAAGAATTTTCATTATTATTATTACACAATATATTGTTACATCTGTGTCAGATCGAGCTACCGAGTGTTTGTTGCAAATGTGATAATCAACACTTCAAATATAAAATACATTATTATTATATTACTTCTTGATTATTATACAAATGCTTTTTGTTTATTATATTTAATTTCATATTTTTCAATTAATAAAATCCACTGTAATATTATTTGTTGTGTAATGTAAAAAATAATTTTTTTATGCAAAATATTACATGTAATAAGTTTGACACTTTTTTACTTGAAATCTCGGCGGACGTTAACAATTTTTTACGATTATTATAAGACGCAGTATCACCATTATTGCGTTTAATATTATAATTGCGTTGACAAGAGACAACGGAGGATAGTGATACGACAAAATAATCGGTAGGATGAGAACTTCAAGGTATTACGGAAATAATGCAGGATACATCGATTTCAAGTCCGGGAAAAATCGAGCGAAATTGAATTCGCCAGCGCGGAAAGCCAACTCAACTGAGCTTCAGTCGAGATATGAGCTTTCAGTGGGATAAGAAGCTTTTAGAAGGTAACACGAGAACACGGCGAAAGGCAACGTAAACAAACTTATATCTGCCCACGAAGGGATGTTTTCAGGGATGAGGATTCGACGTAGAACCGACTGAAAAATGACAACGTAATCCCGCAAGATCTCGACAAAAACGAATTTTGACAAACGTAGCATCGTATATATTTCTTTAAACTCGAATTTGATGGGTAAATAATAATCGTCCTGAAAATTTATATTCATTAAATAACAGTATATTTTAATCCCTTTTTTATTTTAATTTAAAATAAGAACTTTTTTAAATATCTTAATATAAATTTTTGAATTTTTAATACATTATTTAATATTATTTATATGTATATTTTATTTAGTTATCATTTATTTAAAATTTACGTTATTTTATTTTTTTTAACGTACATATATTATTAACCGAAGTTGAATTAAACTTGATATTTAAATACACATACATATACATAAATTTTTGATTTATATCAATGTGACATTATAGTAAGTCAGCGGGAAAACAAAATTGAAGGAATAAACCGTTATTTTATCAGCGATTTATTGAGAACAAGGAGACTGGAATTCGGTAATCCTATATATTATCAAGGTTCCGGGGTAAACAAAACTAGAATAAGAATTGCAAGCCGACAGTTCAGGCACGAAGTAAGTCATAAATCACAATATTCCATACTTAATATCGTCTTCGATTCACCAGGAAAATAGCGAGAATTATCTCGAAAGAAGAAAACGGAAAATTTTCTCGCCGATTCCTTCACGCAAAGTATCTCCGGCAAAAGAACATTTAACCATTTTCGTACTGGTAGAAATGTTTAAAATGTAACCAATCCATTCAGAAATTCGCTCGTTAACTGCTTTGATTTCTCCAATAAAACGTGCAAAAATAAAAACTAATCTATAAATTGCTTTTTGAAAGTAATTTTTATAGGATTGAATATATATGAATATTCATCGATAAATATACATATATTGAATGTGATGGAATTTTTTGAGAGGGAGTGAATTTTAATGAAAACTATACGATCCTATATGATAATATTCTTTATCTCTATTCTTTTTTCTCTACCTCCTGGCTATTTTTTTTTTTTTATTTCGAAACGTCCGGATCTACATCTGCGGATTTATTTTTTTTTTTCTTTTTCTTATGATGAAGTACTATCACGGGTGTGGACAGGAGACAACAACAATGAGTGCGTCATTCGTCATTGGTCGAAATACCCATCGCAAAATATCGATCATCCCACGATGGCGGAGATAAATGCGACCGCTGAGTATTATTTATGTATTGGCAGCGTAGCGGATTTATTTATTTATATTTTTTTTTGTTTACATAAATTCCACGCAGTAATGCATTGTCAAAATTTATAATAAATAAGTGACATTCAAGAATTTAGTATATCGCTTTATATGCTAAAAATTTTTTGATGGTTATAAATATTAGATAATATATTTTGCTTAAGGAAAACTAGTTTCTTTTCGTCGAAATTATGCAGTAATGATGAAATTAATATATACAAAATATTTGTACCTATATTTATATATGGGCACATGCGTAGGATATTTTCTTGTTCTCCCATGTATCGACTTACTTTTTCACACTGCGCGCTAGTAGAAAAGCGTCGGTGCAAGTGGTGTGAGTCGACGTGTGGTCAGACACGAGTGCAGAGCACAGAATTAGCCTAAGAGTGGCGCGCGACTATAATTCATGAGATCAATCGATAATAAAGCCGCGTCCATGCGAGAATGCGAACTGTTTGTCGCGTTTATCGCCCTTAAAGCCTATTTACACGGATTTACACGTACAAAGATATCAATCATTATCTATAGTGTTTTCATAGGATCAATCTTCATTGTCTTTAAACATTAATAGGTATCATAAATTTTGTTAAGCTTTTGGTACGTATCTCTCATAGAGTTATGCAAATATATGCATAAAATTATATATCTTATACATATATTTTATTAAAAAATATAAACGCGAAAAATAAAATATTCTTGAAAGATGTTAAATATTTATTTCTATATAACTTGCAATAAAAATTTATTTTATTTCTAATAATCTAATTTAACTAGTAATATTTCTCTAAACATTTAAATATAAAAACTCTTGTATTGAATTCATTAAAAAATTTTCCATGATCTATCTCTTAATTATTTTATGACGCGAAATTCTTTAAGAATAATAGAAACTGATTTAGGCGCTGTTCCTGTCTGATCATAAGCCGACTCTCTACTCACGTTGCCGCGAAACATGTGCTAACGTCATTGAAGCAGCAAGACGCGATTTTCTGGTTTCAGCGGAGGCAGGAATCGCGGCGGCAGCCGAGATGAAGCAACCGGAGGAGAGAACGGAGGAGGAGAAAATGGCGTTGCTGGGCAGACCGCGGCTGGGCGAGGTATCCCGGGCTCAGATCAGGATCAAAGAGTCCAAAGAGTTCAAGAATACAGTGGATAAGCTCGTTCAGCGAGCAAACGCCTCCATAATACTCGGTGAGTTTTCATCTTAAACCTTTTTCTCGAGGGACAAGATACCGGTATAAGATACGAAGATTCCGTAGACGCTGAGAGTATTAGCTACTTATTTAGAGAGAGAAAGAAAGAAAGAATAAAAGGAAAAATCTGTTATAATTCGAAAGAATCAGATTTAAAGATTTAAACCGTTAGATGCAAAGCTTATCTCATTTTTGTAATATCGCATGATAAAGAAATTTTATTCTGCAACGTTATGAATTTTATTTATCAAAGCAACGAATAAAAGTCTGTAATTTTAATTTTTAAGCGTCCTCTTCTTTTTAATATTTCTGTCCTCCACTCCCATAGGAAGAATTCTTTTAACTTGTAACGTTCTCGTGTTTACAAGAGAAGATGTAGTTTATAGTTATATAAAACGCACGAAATCTTTCACGTCTCCGGAGGATCTTTTTTCTCTCTCTCTCTTTTTTCTCACCAACTATCGTAAATTTATTATTGAACGGTACAGAAGCATCTAAGCGAACTTAACCTAACCCTTCCCAATGGAGGATAAAATGCGCATCGCGGGACTCGCGAACATCTAGATTGGAGCTCTTCAGAAATGCAACCCCGAGGAATGCGGCGTGTTATGCAGGGGGGCTGCTCGTGAAATTCAAGACTCCCCGGACGCCATATGCATGATTCTCACGTTTCTGCATTTGCTGCATCCTCCGCGCCATCCCCTTTTGTTGCCGCGCCCTTGCTATGCGGCCGTTTCATGTTCCGTCGTACTTCACTTTTCGCATTACTTCATATTCCATGCAATTCTTTTTCTATTCTGCGTCGCGCCAGACGCGCACGAGTTGACGCGGCAACGTAAAAATTTAATATTAATTGTAAATGTGCGTTCGAATATATCATACAATCGTTCTTTTCAGCTATGCACGTCGTGCTTTAGAGAAAGTGATAAATTATTAATTGATTTATAAATTGTGAAACCATTCAAATTGAAATAATTATTATTTAAATAATTTCCGCAACTATTTTCCGCGATCAAAAACACGAAATAAAATCTCTCGCAAACAACGCCATTGTCACCTCTCGTACTATGAATACCGTAAATTTCCAATGGAAGCCTCGAAAATGACATTCTGTGTCGGATTCACTTTCGTTATCGATTCCCAACACAAAAGACAATAGAAAGCACGAATCTCTCTTTGCAGCTATCAGTTTCACCGAGAAGTCTGCTTTGTTCGTTTCCTTCTCTTGCGCAATTTTAGAGGCCTTCCTTTTCCTCATGTTAGGAAACTGTTCCATGTGCTTTTCGTTCCTTGAAGGCTTCCTCTCCGGAAACCTTCTCCTCGGCGAGAACTCCGAATCGAGAAATCGCACGTGCAGAATGCGGTGGCAACGTTTTATATCAAGATTTTTAAAAATATTTCTCTTTTTTCTCCTTCATTCTTCTCTTGAGAACCTTGGAATGCAAGTCCTTTGCATCCATTTCCATTCTCTTCGAATCATTTTTATTACATTTTTTTCCTCGTAAATAATTGTGTCGCGCTACACAATAATGGCTATTTAAAAGAATAGCTTTCCATATTACGTAGAAATTGATTTGCCGTCAGCGAAACAATTTCAAGAGCTTTTATCGTAATTTTACGACAAAATTATAAATATTGGTGAAACATTCAAAGAAAAGAATAATAATTAAAATATATAATAGACGCGAGAAATTTCAACACTTGTCACATGTCCAAGTCTCTCTCAACATTTGAATAAATACAAGTGTAAATAAATAATTATTCATACACAGATATTCAGATAAAATATTTAAGTAAAAATATCTCAAACGCATGTTTGTTATATATACTATGATAAATCGAATAAAATTAAACGTTGATAATATCTGTTTTTTTTTTGTATGTGTGTGTATGAAAATGGAGTCGACTGAGACGCGGAAAATATCGTTTTGCTCTATTATAGTGCGCTTTTCTTTGTTCGGTTTTCCTTTCTGCATTTTCTGCCTTCGTTCACTTTGTGAAGTGGAATCGCTCAAAGCATTTTCGACTGTTACCCTCGATAAAACGCTTCATTCACTCATTCGATATACTCATAGGTTTGAGTATATATATAAAATTAGTTCACACATTTTATCAGTACATTCAGTATTGTCTTTTCTGAGAAAAAGAAAATTGATTTTTTCTGCTGATTTTTGTATAATAATAAACAGAAGTTTTCATAACATTACTAAATAATTTTCCAATATATTGTTTAATTTTATTAATTTTCCAAATATTGTTTCATTATTTCAAGAATTAATTAATCTTTTTATGAAATTGTTATAAAAATCTAAGATCTTAAAAAAAAATTAAGAGAATTAGTAATTATTTAAATATCATCATCTTTCTCTCTCTTTCCTTCTTTTTCTGATATACGAATTCTAAAATACATTTTCAGGCACAAGCTCTTGGAAGGAACAATTTACGGAAGCGCTTACCGTCAGCGGGGGCGATGAAGACGAGGAGGGTGGTCAGCCCTCTTCACCATCGGCGATGGATTATCTCATGCATTCGCTCACCATCTTCTGGAAGGTTCTCTTCGCCTTTGTCCCGCCTACCGGTAAATAGCAATCTTTGTAGAAGAACAATGTTTTTTTAATTCTATAGCATATTTTAAATTATTAAGAAATATTTCTGAAATAGATCAAACCTTAGTAAAGTACATTTCTACTCGTAATTAGGATAAAAAGAAGTCGTATGCGGATATGAAAAAAGGAAATTTTTCTTTCAGAAATGTTCGCATTTATTTATTAATAAATTGGAAATATGTGTGTGTGTATACATATATATGAAAATTCTTACTGCGATGCCTCATGGCAAGATTTAGGGCAGTAAAGTACGTGTTCGCTATCGCTAAGCAGTTTCATAAAATCGATAAACGTTATGCGATGCGAAAAGATGTTTTTAGCATGCCCTCGAGGTAATAATTCGCTCGCAAATGCGAGTGGTGGCCGCAATCTTACGTGAAAACGACGTCGACAGACACGAAATTGCAATCGGCTTTGACGCGATGGAAGGTAAAGTGAATTTCGATCAAAACGCATCTCATCGGTGTTTATGATGGCGCAATCTGCGGAAAGCGAAGAGGGAGGAGAACTGAATCTGGTCTTTTATGTGCGGACTTTGATCTGATTTTCTTAATATCTCTCCGCATATATATAAAAAATTGATTATAAATTATTTAATTGATTAATAATTTAAAATATAACTCAATATATTTCTCTGAGAAAGTAACTATACGATTTTAAATTTAATGTATCTACACACAGACACAAGTTTTTTAACAGTTAGATTTTTTAACACGGTTTTTTTATGAATACATAAAAAATATAGTACTTTAGAAGAAAAATGTATCAACTTTAAGTAAAAAAGCTCTTATAGTTCTTTCTCTTCTAGTTTGTAAAGGGCATGAGAAAGAATTCTTATTGTTCCTGTCATTTTATTTCATAGATTTTTCTTGGATTTTTCCCAAGCGCTTTTCGCTTCTCAGTTTCGTTTAATTCGACTTTTCTTTAATTTCCGACTTTCCCTTTGTTTTCTCTTCTTTTTTTTTGAGCTACGAAAGGGTTTGTCTGCACCCCTTTAGTCACGGCGTTGCTTCCATCGGGTGGAAGAAAACGAGGAAAGATGGCGGGGAGGGGATAAAGGGATGAGGGGAAGACGTGTTTTATTTCAGCAAGCACAATCGCGAAAGCCTGC
>NW_021848537.1:2665255-2746071 GCF_003651465.1 Formica exsecta
CTGCTGAACTGGCAAGAGCTCTGGAAACTACTGTATCGAGCAGCGTAGTTTCATCCTGTTTATTCTTCCCTTCTTTCTTCTCTCGCCTTTCTTATAAATCAACGCTTCGTTACAAGATGCAAACCAGCATTTACTCCAATCCTTCTCGCCCCACTTTTCGCGGAAAAAAATGCTTGGCTAGCCAAAAGTTGTCAAAATAAGAAACTTTCTCAACTTTTTGTTAAAAAAGAGACTGAAGGGTAGAATAATAAATAGACATTCTGAATAAAATCAAAAGATTGCAATTGAAAATTTTAATCGAATAGATTAAATAAAAAGAAATAAAAAGTGTATAAAGAAAGATTCTTTGCCGTGATGGAAATAATAATTTTATTTTTTTACGATTGTTATTAAACATTAAATATTTTATCTACACTCGTAAAATTTTCTCAAATTCTAAGGTTACGTAACTGCAGATTATGCAACTGCAACATGCGGAAGCGATATTACGAGGCAAGATATTGTTGCAAAATTCATCAACATTTTTCCTAAAATAAAATAGCTAGTCAAATTCAAAGATGGAAATCCAATTCCGACATACTTAATTTCGGGATTTTATACACATATATTCACTAACGCGTGTGTGTAATATTTCAGTTTCGCGGCTTTTTGAAAATGTAAGGAAATCCCATGAATACACATATATACTTGTACAGAGATAAATGCACGGCATACATACAAGATACACACGAGCGCCATTCTCTGCTTTTCCACGAAATTTTCGCGTGATTTACGACGACCAGCACCCGCATACTCTTTTCCAAAGTAATTTTCGTTCGCAGAATTTATGACAATACCTGTTTCGGGCTCTGTACGGCGGGTTCAAGATACTAAACAAGTTTTTCTCAATAAGCGTATAAAATTTAGAAACTGATAGATTTGTTGAAGAAAAAACGGTAGATTTGTTTCAGTAAAACTAATAAATCAATAAACTCATTTGAGAAATCTTGTTGCTTGAGGTGACGTCATATTTTGAGTTTAATTTTTATTAAATATAATAATTAAATTTTACAACTTGCGAAAATAAATAAAGTATTTTTGTCTCAATTATTAAAGTATAAAATATTTCTTTTTTAGAGATAAAACATTTTTCCTTAAAACTTTCTTTATGTATTATATAAATTACTATGTACTACGCTATGTTAGATTTATATTAGAATTGACTTCAATATTTCTTGATGTTTAATTTAATAGAGTTAGTACAAGCTTACTCGGTCCCTTGAGAAAGTTTTCGAGCCTGCTGATTTTTCGATAATTATTATACATAATGTAATCAGTAAGTGCGAGTCGCTTGAAAAAGGCTATGAAATACTTTAATAAATCAGTTATGAGCTCAACAAGAGATTACGGCAAGCGCGCTGCGATAATATACACCGGCCACGTGTTAACAGTAAAACTAACCGCGTGTTTACAGACTCTTTAGCTATATTTACGCCTGCGTTCACCGTAAACGTGCCTTCCCATAAAGATTTCTAATAATAATTTTCTCTTGTTGTCACACACATACATATATACGCGCACATAAAGAGGAAACGGTGCCATAAATCTCAATTCGATGCTCCTGAAGCAGGAAAATTAAGCTCTTATCTGGCTTTATTAATTTTGAACTTTATTTGTTTATCTTCATTAATTTCGAAGAGATACGATGTAATGAAATTTATAGATAAAGTCATGAAAAACATTTATCTTTCAATTTTTTTCATAAAATTTAAGTTCATAAAAGAGATAGTATGGAAAGATTTTTGGTGCAAGTAAAATTTGATAGAAATAACGTGCGTTGAAATAATAGGTCAACGTACATGTATCATGTAAACTGATTTAGTTATACAGTTCTGGATGGGTTGACAACTTTCCACGCGAAGCGAGATCCATCAGCCATCACCCGCCGCTTTTCGCGCGAGCAAGCTCCGTAAAAACACGCAGAGTTTGACAACTTTCCATGCAAAACAAGGTGCATCACCCATCCTCCTATAATTTGCGTGAGAACCGAAGTACATCACCCATCAAAAAATTAAACACACAAATTTTTCAATACATCATATCCTAAACTCTGAAGATAAATAAATAAAACTTTTTTCATTTAAACTCAATATATATATATATATTAATAAAATAATAATTTCAAATCAACCAACAACCATTTGTTGGTTCGTGGAAAGTAAAATATTTTGAATTTTCTTTTTTAAGATTACAGTAAACGTCTATATTTGCGATCTATATTTTTGTGCCATGAATTTATGTATTAGATCTTATTAAAATTATAAAATGTTAAAATTTTTCATTACATATATTAATATGGATTTAACAATTTTCATATTTGAAAATTTTATTTTTTTTATTATTTCCATAGAACCGAGGACGTTTTATCATTATCATTTAGAGCGCTGTATTTATTCGATATTGAAACGTTACATTCGATAATTATAGAGATTAGTACTCGAGTTTTGGATTGCAATTTGTGAAAACAATGTTTCGTGGTGTATTTATTATTTTCGAAGTTGTCATATATTATTGTTGTAGGAAAATTTTTAGAATTGTTACTGATATCGCTCTTGTTGTGTGATGTCAATTCTAATGTGGAAGCGTCTGTTGCAACGGTGATTAAAGATTAGTATAATTGTCTAGTTAATATGTTTGCAGTATTTGTGATTATCTCGTTGAGAAACTACATTAGTATCTTCTATAACGAATATTGTTGCAGAGTTGTAGCATTTTTTTTATGGCAGCTGTTATGCCCTGTCTCCCGAGAGAGGAACTGGATGAAAATGTCAGTAGAGTTTGTTTGTAAACTATTCTTCTCACTTTTTTTTTTGTATGAAACTGATGAATAACATTCCAGATAAGCTAGAGACTCGAACCGGAACCGGAACCGATAACCGCTACATCCTTTTTTGTTTTAGTCGAATCGAAACCCCGTATCGAATTTCTACTAGGTTTATAACATCATAAATGAACCGATTAAATTATTTCAATCTACGTTTTTTCCGACTATATACACATAAAACGACTTTAATTTAATATGCCCACTAAAAAAAAAGAGGATTATAGCGCGTCTAACGTTATGCGCTTCGTGATTTGAACAACCTAGATGAGATTAAGCTGAAATAGCTCAATTATTCCCAAGAGTAAATACAGACGAGGAAAAAATTATGCAGACTTAATTGAGAGCTCTCAAACGTGCAGTTATATGGTAGTTCGCGTTGGCGCATTATGCAAACGGAGAGCATCAGCACATTTTGTAATTCGCATACAGCTTAATTATATATCGTGCAAAATGATTAAGGTACTCCTTTGGCAGTATTTAGCAATATTTTTTTTTTATTAAGCTTCAAAAACATTACTGTTTTTAATATATCTATTTTACTAAAATAAATTTTCACGATCTTCATCATTATAATTTTAATTAATTATTTTAATCAATTTTTTATAATTATCTTATCATAACATTTATTTTATATTCTTTTATCTCCTATATTGTGTCCATAGATAATCATTGTTATATATTGATTAATGATCTAGTTTCTGGAATATTTTTCGTTATATTTGCACAAAGCCCATGGTTTGGTTTAAAATATGATATTAAAATATAATATTAAAATATGAGAAAGTAAAGACAGCATTATCTCGTTACAATTTTAGATATCGCCAGCGGTTACTTATGCTTCATCGTCAGCATCCTAGGGATCGGTGTTGTGACGGCAGTAATCGGTGATGTCGCCTCGTATTTCGGTTGTACTTTGGGCATCAAGGACTCCGTCACCGCGGTGGTATTCGTCGCCCTTGGCACCAGCATCCCCGGTAAGTATCAAGCAAAACGCGAGCTTCTACAGAACGGATCATACAAAACTGTTACAAGCTGTTGCGTTGCCTCGAAAATTATCGACAAAATTCTTTTCTTCTTTTTTTTTTCTTTAGCAAAGCTTATTGAGAAGCATTTTCAATGGGGGGTTTGTTATGTTATCTAAATATTGTAATTCCGTTAAAATTTTTGATACTCTTTATTATCTATTATTTTAAATAACCGAGTTATTATCTCGTTTTCAAAAAATAATTCTTAAAATAATTTTACAATCTATTATTTTTTAAATAATTATTTTAAATAGTTATCATAATCTTTACTATTTTTTATTATCTGGGAGAGAATTACTTAGAGTTATATTAAAATTATTCTCTCGTATTCTTCTATCTGATGAATAGCCTTCAGTCATGTTTTTTTCTTCGGATAAGAATAAACAGCACTGAACGCTGTCATGTTGGAGAACTTGTAAAACCTAATGAACGTAATTGCTGTCATTCTAAAACGTTATTTATGTCGTAAGAAAGTTGAATGACTTTCGGAAATCCTCGGATTCCTCGCTATACGATTTGCGCAACGAATCTTAATCCTCGTTCTAAAATTATTATAGTACAAGAGTATCCGCGCTACATTGTATGTTTGTTTTGGCGTTTATTCTTGTTACGTATGATATATTCATCGTAAACGCATATACTATATACATATAATCAAATAAACGTGTTGTTTTCACAGCTATGTAATTTTGCAATAATTTACTAAATTTTGTTATTATTACAAAAAACATTATAAGAACACATAATAACACATAATAACACATAATAACACTTAATAACAAATCATTATCTATGTTCACTCTCTCAGAAAATTAATCCTATCTCTAGCATTGTTCACAAAAAATATTGTTTTAGTAAAAAATTATTAATTATTTATTGGTTGTGTTTTTAGAATAGCCCGAGAGGGGGCGTGATAACATATTTAGGGGGAGGGAGAGAAAAAGAGGGAGTAATATTCAAAGACAGAACGGTATTAGAGGTGCGATTAATATGCCTTTCTCCTGTTAGTTTACCTTCCATCTCGCATTGGTCGCATTCCACTTATGGCGTTCGCCATATTGCGACAGGATTTTGGGATTACAGGAGAGCAGCGATAATTTATTGCAGCTGGTCTTTGTAGTCTAGGAACAATGGCCGCCTACGATCCATGTCCTTTCGTATACGGGGTGGAACGTTTGATGCGTGCGACCATAAGTTTGGATTAAACGCCTATATAGCCCAGGAAAGTTACAGAAACGTTGTGGAAATGTTGCATCGCAAGTTTACGATACTGCAAGTACGTCGCTTGATATCGCTGCAAGATCATTGTAAAATTGCAGCGATATTAAAATGTCCGTTCTCGGAAAACTTGCATTGTAATGCAATTTATAAGTGTTGATGCAACGTTTCTGCAAACATGTACACACGATGTTACAGAGATAATCTTATTAACAAACAAACATAGAGATGTTCAAAAAACAAAAAAGAAAAAAAAGATTTGCACCGCCATTTTTAATATGTGCATTTTTTAAATAAAATCAAAAATAAATCCAATAAATAATGTGTGTTTTAATTGTAATTAATTATAATGTAACATTATAAGTGATATTTTATATAAAATAAGATAAAGTCTCGCATATTGAAACGTTTCTGTATTTTTCTAGAGACCCAAGATGTGCCAGGCCGCGAAATAACGAATGACTGATCGAAGGTTAATAAGGTTATTAAGATTATTAGTTTACTTGAATATATGTTCGTATCTTCTTTCAATATTTTCCAGATATATTTTTCAATCTCGTCTAGACTAAAATTATGTTAAATTATATTATTATTAGTGATTGATTGGAATTTTTTAAAATTTGTCCTATTGCTTCTATATACTCTAGCATCTTTACTACTTTTTTCTGAAGGAACTAAATTCAATATATAAAAGGCAAGACATTTTTAACATCTTACAAACTTCTACTATATTGTAATCTTGTTGGAATTTTTCATTTACATTTCTTTACAATGTTTCTGCAACATTGAACTGCAAATGTTGATGCAACTAAAATATTCTATGCCGTGTGATTCCTTCTCTAATAAGTATCTCGAATATTTCAGATTCCAAA
Organism: Formica exsecta; assembly: GCF_003651465.1. Classification (NCBI taxonomy): domain Eukaryota; kingdom Metazoa; phylum Arthropoda; class Insecta; order Hymenoptera; family Formicidae; genus Formica; species Formica exsecta. Next base: position 2,671,234 of record NW_021848537.1, read on the forward strand.
GAATTTTATTTGACAATTTAAAAAATTATTCTAAAAAATAAACACTATTAGAGAATACAATTTTTAACATTTTTATTTAATTGTACCAAGACTAATCGTATACTTTATTGCCCGAAAGATATTGAAATGTCCGAATGGAAATCTTTAGAGAAAAATCAATGTTAATTTATATTAAGATTTTCAAGGGTAATATTGTAAACCCCTAACTTTTGTACTTCTCTACTATTTTCGTATAAAGCCCTATTCGAAATACGAAACAAAAGCATTTGATAATTCACTTGAGTGGGCGTTATCAAAAGTTATTAAAAGCTTAACGACAGCCGTAATATTTCAAGTTTCTAGGTCAATAGGTTACGTCCAAAATTTGCATCTAAAACAGCGGCTGCCTTGCGTGAAATTGATTATCCCAAATATGTCTATAAAATATTAATGCGCGGTGAATGCAGCTACTCCAATTTGATACCAAGAATTAATAAAGAGATATCTTCTTAATTCTTGTACAGCTTTAACTATCATTATTTAAAGACGCATCACGATGCTTTTTTCTTGGAAATTTTTGCATTTGCCATAAATAACCGTACGTATATAAAAATAAATATATTCTATTGGCAAGATAACTTTTTCACTATCTTTTCTCTTACTGTCCTTGAAGTATAAAATAAAGCATGATTTTTGTCGGAAACGGTTGAATATATATATATATTTAAAAAATTCAATGAACACTTTCGTGTTGTAGAGAATATTTTATATGGTACAATTTCTTCCACTTTTATTCTCTCTCTTTCGAAATATCTTTCTGTTTTCTCATATCTGCAACCATTCTGAAGTTTCTTAAAGAAATTGACTCCTTCTCTTTTGATCTTGATGCCTGATTTTCAAAATCTATCGCTGTTTCATATACACGATATCAGTATCTTTTTCTCAGTATGTTTTTTTTTGTAGCATTGAAATGATTTCTTGCTTTTCGTAGATCGCATAACGGAATATGCGCTTCAAAATTGTATCTGTCCTGGAGGCTGAGCCATCACGTCCCGAATATCGATGAAATTTGCATGACGTATTGGCTTCCCCTGGCTAGATTACTTAAGTCGCTGTGCTCTCCTTGCTATTCTCTCTCTCTCTCTCTCTCTCTCTCTCTCTCTCTCTAGGTGTTTCTTCTCCTCGTAGGAACTCCGCAAGTAACTTTCTTCTCCCAGAAACTCATCAATATTTATGCTGGGGGGTACCTCCGATCTCCCAAAGTACCGCTCAAGATCGGTTCAACGAGATCCTTCTTTCTGTGCATCGCCGACAAAAAGAAGTACAGAGAATTTTCTGAGAATACCTGTATAGGGTGTCCGAGAATCACACCCAATATTCGATACAATGCATCGCGATAGTTGCTATTAATCCCACAAATTGTTACTACTGTCTCTCTCACAATATTATATAATTAAATTGAAATACGTCAAATCATAAGATGTACAATGGATTTTTTACAGTTACGTGATTGATACTGCGTTAATAGTATCGTAATTTCATAAAGACAAGATGTTTATTCTCTGTACATAACTAAGTCATAGAATTACATAACATCATAATTAATTATATAAATTCATATCCTACATTTCATATCAACTGTTTTCACAAATAAAACCTATTCATTTATTTTTTTTTAATTAATCGATTAATCGTTGCAACAGATTACAAAAATTCAGTTTACGATCGACAATTAATAAACTTTCTAAGCGTGATAATTTTATTCATCAATAACCAAAGCAATCGTTAAAATAATTAATTATTGCTCTGTATTAATGCAAGGCTGACTATCATTCACGGCTGATGAATTATTAGGCATTATTATTGTGCGACGACAGCCAGTAGTAAATATCAACGGCGTAGACCGACGACGTAAGCTCAGCGTAAACAATCGCGCTCGCTAAATCGATTGATTAATTAGCACGCGGAGAGTGCCTGAAATAAGCGCAAAGTAAAAAGGAAAGGAAAAATTACAGAAAGCGCGACAAAGAAAGATCAAATTTTACCGATCGCACATTGGAAATAATGAAAAAAATTTTTGTGTAAATATAAATGCTTATTCCAGAGATATATAAATTAATATAAATTAAACAGGATCTTTTCACAAACTCGTCATTTTATTTCTCCAGACAGAACGTGACTTCGGGGTATCTGTCATATCCTCGCATCTATACCGGAACTTAATTCCAGGAAACCGATTGAATTCGCAAACGCACGCGCGTTGCCCCGCATTATTACGCCACGTTTCGCGAATCTATCTCGTGATAGCGGGATTTTCTTACCCGCCGCTTCACATAACGACGACGCAGAACTCACTTTGGATCGAGCTTGTTCTGCCGTGAACTGCAAACTGGTATCGAATCGCGTGCACGGCGCCAACGCCGAAGCATCGCCGCAAATCGTTCTGCCTCGGTGCAGCCGGCGATCTTTGATTCCCGACGGGATGCGTCCCATAAATCCACTCCGCTGCAATGAAACGCAGTTTTATATCACGAACGCTGCGAATGAAGCGCACGTAATACGCGCGAGTCGCAATAAAAAAGCGACACTGGGTTAAGGTTAACGGCGAACTCTAGTTTATTTTGAAAACTTTTTTCTTAAATTCAGAATGTCAGAAAATATGTTTACGAATAAATTTCGTAACGCTATTTCGGAATTAGCCTGTACATCGAATTTAAAGAATGCGTACCAAATAATTACATAAAGGAAATGTAAAAAAAATATGAGAAATTTATAATAAAAATAATATAAAATAATATAATTTTGTAAAAGTACAATAATTTAAGTATTTCTACGTTCTGATATAAATTCTAAATTCTGAAATAAATGTCCATTGATCGTTCTATTAAAAATAAAAACGAGAGAACGAGCGATGAAAAAATGATAACGGAAAAAAAATATCTCAGAGAATAAATGGTGACCGATATGTATACGTACAATACGAATACATTTTTCAATCGTCGGACATAGATATCTCGGTCGTCGGTCTCACAAAGCGCGTTTGAAACACAATAACGATATATCGAATTGTGCGCTGGTCTTACAACACCGGTCTTTCTTTACTAAAGCTACAACGTCTTATTTCACGTACGTAGATTGATGTTATCAATTAATTAAATTATATTATCCGTAATTAATGCGATTTATATAAATAGGCAAGGCAGTATTATTTAAAACTCAATTATCCTCCACTTTTTCATACCTCGAGTGGATCCCTATATGATTTTAAAAAATTGGTCCTTCAATGAAAAATGTATAACCGCATTTCTATCTAAAATAGAAAAAAATATGGTAAGGTTTTACTTATATTTCGCGAACATGTCGTATATTTTGTACCATAATAAATGCATAACGCTGGAGAAAACGTAAGAATATTCTAACAAGAGTCTCGTTATTCGTTATTTATCGATAGTTCCTATATCGGTGCTCTCGATATATACCCCCTACTCGTTAAAATAACAAAAACTCGGATTTATTCCAGATACGTTCGCGAGTAAAGTGGCAGCTTGCCAGGACAAGTACGCCGACGCGAGCGTGGGCAATGTCACCGGGAGTAACGCGGTGAACGTCTTCCTTGGGATCGGCGTCGCGTGGAGTATCGCCGCCATTTATCGTGCCTGCCACAGCGAGCCGTTCCTCGTCGAACCCGGCAAGTAAGTATAAAGCAATGAAACAATTAATTAATTAGTATCATAAAGGAATGTTCGATTCTCGTTATAAACTCGAGCAACAGTTCGAAGCATGATTCGGTGATTTCCGAAGATGTATCGCCAAATTATTGGAAACTACTTCTTCCTGAAAGACAATTTTTAACGCGACAGATAATAAAGCAATTATTTGAAGCGATGATATTAATTTTGTATCAAATTTCGACGAAATTAAAGTATTTCAGGAGATATATTCCGCGTTAATTAAGACGTGTGTATTTAATTAATCTAGGCAATTTTCGCGTGCAATTTTCGTTTATGTTTCCAGTACGCGATCGATAGAATCTGGATAAGATGATCCAGGATGATGTCGAACAAGACAATATTAGGTCAAGTTAAAGTAAAATGGCGACGTGTCCTCGATAACTAGCCGTCATTTCCCATTTACGATCCTGTTTGTGAAACTATTCTCAAGAAATTTGATCGAGACTTTACAAGGACAACTTGGACGGCGTTGCAATAGATAACGTGTGTGACCGTCATTGCATCGCGCTAAGAAATGATGCATCGATAGAAAAATCAGCTGTTTATATTTTCATATATCTGTTTTAATAGACATTACACGTTACGATGAATTAATTAGAACTGCTTTGGAATTTGTAAATTCGTAAATTCTCCATTAAAATGACTGTATTTGAATTTTCTACATTTCGTGCGCATTATTTCGCCTGGAAAATAACGCTGTGTAGAAAGTCGTCAGTTGTGAATCCCTGCTTCACAATTTTCTACGCTACGGCGCTGATATTCCATTTTACGAGGATTTCGACGGGAGTTGCCGTTCGCGAGATTCAACTTTGTATCGGATAACATTTTCGCGAAAATTGACGACATACACCTTTACATAGATACGCGCGTATGTGAAAAAAATATTTCTCGTATTTTAATATCAATTAAGAATTAAATTATCGGCTCCGCTGTACTAGTCCAAATAATTTCGCAAAAAGTAAATTTTGGCTCGTCTTCCGAAAAAAAAAAATTTAAGCGACAAATTTATATAGATACGTATGTGAAAAAAATATTTCTCGTATTTTAATATCAATTAAGAATTAAATTATCGGCTCCGCTGTACTAGTCCAAATAATTTCGCAAAAAGTAAATTTTGGCTCGTCTTCCGAAAAAAAAAAATTTAAGCGACAAATTTAAGTGTTAAGTTGTCGGTTCGCGGTACATAGTTATCGAACTTGGAAATGCTCATCCGTCGATCGACCTTAAACGAGAGTCAAGTTTCGACGTTGCCGATCCGGAATTGGGAATGAATCTGCCATCGCGGTTAGAAAGTTTTCCCATTTATCTTCGGAACGAGAAATCTCGGTGAAATCTAGAGTTCGAAGTCTCAAGAAAATAGAAAGATGTCCTCTAGTAAATTTTTATACTTATCTAATAAATATACTAGTTTGACGCAACGAACATAAATAAGATCTTGATCGAAGGTCTCGATTAAATCGCATTAATTTTTATGACTTTCAGGAATTTCAAATAATATTGTTTCAAGAAAGAAAGAGAGAGAGATAATTTTAAATAGTTATCGTAAAATTCAATATTTTGCAGTTGGATCTCTTTCGCATCTCTGCGCTCTAAAATTCCAAATACATAGCGATGGTTTTTCAATAACTACATCCACGTGACATATTTTATGACGCAGCTTGGCCTTCTCTGTCACCATATTCTGCAGCGAGGCTTGCCTGGTGATCGCGGTGCTGTTGGTAAGGCGAACGAAGTCGATCGGCGGCGAATTGGGTGGACCTTTTATACCGAAAGTTGTCACATCCGCGTTCCTGTTCTCTCTCTGGCTGCTCTACCTCATCATGTCCACCCTCGAGGCCTACGGCGTAATCCAGGGCTTCTAAACTAAAAAAAAGGCCCGTGCGACGCCATTACGTCGGCCTATCCACTGCGTATATATCTTAGCTCTGGCGTCCGCCAAGGCGTGTGCTCAACGAAACTTCTATCCGGTAAGTCTGTCAAGGCTGTCAAGTCAAGGCTGTCAAGTCTGTCTGGCTTTGACATTTTCGCGCGTTTCAATTGCCGTGCGACTCGAGATCATACTGCGTCTATTTCTGAAAAAGCGAAAAACCCACGCTACCAAGAGGCCGTTAAAATGTCAAAGATGTTGTTTCAAGCTGCAGCAAAGCTGTTGAATTCAACTGCTATGAATTAATATGACCAAATATTCGGAAACTAATCGAGAGATGTCTCAAGCCAAGATTAAATATAGCGAATGATAGCCATCGTGCAGACAGTCTTTTGCGTTTCACATGACTTACGTTCGAATTACCTCGCGAATGTTTCGCAAATTAATAAAGAGTTTCTTTTTTACTCTACATACATCGTTGTTTTTCGAAATGCTCTTAAAGAGTTTTATTCGGAATGCATAATACGAAAAAGTAATTTATGCTGCAAATATTTCCTTTACACATCCTCCTCACCTAACACAATTATTGTATTAATTTCCATTTAATTAATCTTATCTCATTTTAAACTAATTTTTTACATTGTATTAATTTCCATTTGATTATTCTTATCTCATTTTAACCCAATTTTTTACATTTTTCTTAGCACCGTGACGCGATTCTTTCTAATTCCTTCTCATATCCACGCAAGTTTCTTTAAACGATCCCCGATTTTGATTGCAGGATACAGAAGCGGAATCGGAATGGCACGATTCCGCGAAGAACAAATTCTGAACTGTGCCGGGAACTCACATAAGTTCACCCCTGACCTGAGACAATTAACAACGAACATGATCGCGTGACGTATTAAATGCGTGAATACGTGTATGTGTGTGCGTATGCGTGTGTAGATATCTGAAAGCGCAAGTGTGCGTGCTTGCGTGAATCCGTCTAATGAAAAGAAGAAAGAGAATCGATCGAGGAGAGAACGAACGAAGGAAGAAAAAGTAAGGTGGCGAAAAGTGCGTGAGAAAAAGTGAGTTTGCCTTAAAATTATGCAAAAAAAAAAAAAAAAAAAAAAAAAAAAAAAAAATAAGTGCGTTCTAGTCATGCCATATTCCCCGCGAGGAGAATTTGGTTGCAATCAAAAAGGAAAAGAGAAGAAGTGACGATAATATAAGAAAATATACCTATGTGTATGCGGATAAAAAAGAACATCTCGTGAGTACGTACGCGTATTTATTTAATCCTCTAAGAAGAGGATTTCGCGAGTACAGTTTCTATGGTATTTTAGTAGCGGACTGTATTGTGCAATTCCTTTTTCGCCAGAGAACGCGACGTCGCTAATTTTATATACACGTATATATTATTGTACGATATATTCCTTTTATGTGTTGAGGGAGTCTCTCTCTTTGATGTCGGATCGATTTACGTAAGAAGATTTCAAAGAAATGCGAAAGCACCTGAGAAAAAAATGAGCAGCTATTGAACGTAGTTGTGCAATACAGGACCAGCTTTGAAAATCAAATTTTTAATCTCTCTCTTTCATTTCATATAACATTTTAAAAATTATTTTCTATTCTAATATTACAGTTCTGACAATGATCGTTGAATTATTGTATTTTCCATTGAAAATATCTTTTTTCCTCGACGTAATTCTTTCGGTAAAATGTATATTGTTTGCGACGAAACGTCAAAGTAAAACTTGCAATCTTTGAGATTCGAGAGGTGGCGATTGGTCCGACATTGCACGACCGCGTCGGATTTGTGGTAGAATTCGAAAACATAGTGCATTTTATCGTTGCAATAATTGCATAGCCAGAAAATGTGTGTATGTGTGCGTGTCTGTACCACACGCGTACGGATCTAGTCGGATTTGCCATTTTAGTGAGATTTGCCAATGGTCAAAGTTGCCATTGGGAAAGTCATCCTTTCATCTCGGATCTAGAACAGCCGATGTCATTGCCATCTGTCATGTGTGAAATGAATAAATAAATAACTTTTTGACAAACGACCGCAAGTAAATTGCGCGATTTATTTTACGTGTAAAAGATCGGATAAGCTTCTAAAAAATGGGGCAAAAAAATAATTAAAATTTAAAAAAAAAATTTTTTTTTTTATTGTAAATGCCATATATAACGATTTAAATTTCAAAGTGAGACACATGGCGTAGTAGAATTTAGATCTCAGGCAACCCGGTTGACGATTTATAAATCCCTCTCAGCGCGTTTGCGATGAAAAATTATACTTTCCCGTTATTCAGATTAGATTTTTACACAGGAACGTCGTAGACTAGGTTTTCGTTAATACGAGTCAATGTTAATGACTCGTCTGTCCAAATCATATCTTTCAAACCTTATATAGACGAATAATTTATAGAGAGCGTTCATAAATGAGTAATAATTACTTGAATTTATGGATGGTTTCATTACAATCGTAATGAAACATTGATCAAACAATTCTCTTTGTCACTTGTCATCGACTCTTGAAAATTACAACATTGATTACAATTATGTATAATTATAATATGCTTCATTGAGGTTGAAACTAGCAATTAGAGCAGCTATATTATTTCCATAACAATTCAACACGTATATACAAGTGTAAGATTCCGCAAGAATTCATAAAATTATTGCACGATATTATTGACAAAATATAAAAAATACAATTTTGAAAACAGATTTCGCTCTCATACCTTAAAAATTTAGATAAATCTTAAAAGACATAATAAAAAAAAAAAAAAATCTGGAAAAAACGCAAAGCTTGTGTATAACACACACATTTTCTAATCTTTCAAATATTTTTTGGATGGATATCTTCGGATATCTGTCAGCTATTGCTATTTTTATTATTTTCTTATGAACGTCATTAAAGAGGGATTTCGAAATTGTCGTTAATCAAGAAAACAACGTGAATCGTTAACAAACATAATAACTATCTTGCCAGCAAGATCACGTTATTAAATACCAGCAGAAACATATTTACAATTGTTAAGGATAGCTAGGTATCGCGACAAACGTTAATTAGACTTGTCCCTCCCCTCTTCTCCCGCGAGTTGCATCGCGGCCTTCGTTCGAATGTATAAATCGCACTCGTTTTTTTTCAAAATTACAACGTAGAGAATTACATTTTTTTTCCGCGATCAATGTGTAATCTAATATGTGTGGAATCAAATGTTTTGAATTTTTATTTTATGCGATTACATTCTTGTAATTCGATCGCGACATTCTTGTACGTCAAAAGTTCAAAAACATCGACGTTATGATGAAAAAAATACGATTCTTTACGATGTCAATTTTGAGAAGAAGAGGCGTATAAAATGTTCTCGTTGGTCTTCACTGCCTTTGATCGAGGGTCGCGTCATACGCGGGGCGAACAGTTATTCAACAGTTATTCGAATTAGGCGCACTATGACCCAATGACACCCAATTTAGGATGTTAAAACGATTCCCGATATGATACCGCTTCGAAATCGCATCTGCATACAAAATCTGGATTCAGAGTGTATGTCAGTGCGTCTCCCCCTTCCCCCTAACCCCATTTGCGCGACCAGTATTGAATTTTAAGTTTGCAATTGTTACAGGAATCTCGTACGATTTTAGGGAGATTTTTAGAGTACGTCTGAATAGGCGGCTGTTTTTAGAGAGCGCGACATGTTCTATGGACAGAAGCAAGGAAATACCTCATATGAACATGATGCGAATATTATTGCTAGCATTTTGTAATCGGCTTTTGTAACACGCACCGTGAAGGAAGAAATTGTTTCTCACACACACATTCTCTCTCTCCCCCTCCCCTGTCAACAATTAATCTCAGATTTAATCTCTGTCGTGTGGTCTTAAGACGAGGTGCTCTCTCTTACAGGATGTCGCTTTAAAATTGTTGCATCTAAACGAGCTGCACGTATGTGGGTAAGCTCGTTACATGTTTGTTTCTCTGAGTATCAATCTAATACATCTGAAGTGACAAATACGACATAATTAGTGGCTGCTGCACAGTATTACGAAAGCGTGGTGATGAATTATCGGTCGATAGCGCTAATGATTAGCGTTAATTCTGATTCTCAAGCTATTGCTTTATCTGCGGTATATAGATAAAAACACGATTTAAAAAAAAAAACAGCGAATCGTTGTTACTTTGGTAATTACTTCATGGTGTAATTCTGCTCGCAATGGAACTCTCTCGTTCTCTTTTACCTTCTATTTCCCTCTCTCTCTTTTTTATAGTCGTATTGGATTATGATGCCAAATATAAACGATTATGCAGCAGTTTCTCTTGCAGTTTGAAAATCATTTCCCATAAATTAATACGAAAATAAACGCGAATCATCTCGATTTATAAATCGCTTTTATTTTATAAAATTTAAACTACGTTTCATTGATTGAAACACTTGTTTGATTTACTTAATTTCAATTAATCCTGTGAATTAACTTTTACTGTCAATTTTACATTTTACAAGTTTTATCAAACGTTAACGATAAAATGGGGAAAATAACTTGCTTATTTCCAGACGTAATTCAATCATACAACAATAATTCATATAATTTTTCAAATTTGATATCATAATCCAACATGACTGCGAAACATAGTATCTAGTCAAATCGTCAAATCGATGTAGTTGATCTGTTCAAAAATCGATATCGTGCTTTCAGGAAAAAAAATTTTAATTGGTTTGAATCTGGTATATTCATATATTCCGTTTTTCGTTTCAAAATACAAAATTACCTTTCCGTCCTAAGAAAAAATTGCTTCCATTCAATCTGATATATTAACTAATGTGGCTGCTTGACGTACATATCACACAACATTAAATTAATATTTATTAAATAATCCTAATAAGATATGGTATATTAAATTCAAAGAAAATGTAAATGAAAAACTTTCAATAGATATCTCAATTAATTACGTTACTTATATTTTCGCTCAATATATTTTGTGTAATAATATGTTAAATTGTTAAATAATATATTAATTTATTTTTTATTACAGTATACAATAATTTATACGTATTTATTATGCAAAATATAAAGTTTCTTGTAATAAGAGAGTGTAAGAAATTATTATTATATAGTATACCAGATTTTCAAGTTAGTAAATAAACCAAAAATATATACATGTTTATCATAAGCAAAAATATTTCATATGGATACAAATACGTACTTAAAAATATTTAAATTAAAAAGAATTATCAAAATATAATAATATAAATTATTTACAATTAATTATTTTTATAAGCAAAATTATGTGTTGTAAGATTTATTATAATTATACACAATTAATATTTTTTCTATTATTCTTACCCTTATTATAAAAATATTTAGAATCTGAATTTGATATTGAAATAAACAACTGGCCGCAATATTATCATAATTAAATATTGTAAAAACCATTTTTTTATTCATTTTAATTCTCAATTATTGCAGTGTTAAAACTAATTTAATCTTGCAGTTTTTTTAATTTTACGTCAATTATACGTGATTATATATAAAATAAAATAATAAAAGTAACAAATTTAAATCTGCTGACCATTAATATAAAAGACATTTAATAGTTTTTAGTAGTTTGATTTTAAAGTATCTGACGCCACCATAATAGTCTCTAGCATATTTGATTAAAAACTTTTGAAGAATTCCGCCTTGGATCAATATATTGTCAACTTTTTTCAGTTTAATAAATCTTTTGAAATTATCGTTTCTTTCTTTTTTATTTATATTCCTTTTGTGATTTTCCCTTTGTTCCTACTGATGTTGCAATTAAATTTATGTTAATCAATCAACTTGCATACAATCAATATGCGTTATTAATTTAAAATATTATAAATACAGGGAAAACATCATTTTCGTAAATTAAATTAAATCTATCGATTTTAAATTTTGCTTAAAATATGAAATTTTATCTGAAATAAATTTTGCGAGATATGTCGACTTGAATCGTTATCGCTCTTTAACTCATTAAAAATTATTTCGTTTTTCTCATATTTGAATTTTTCAATTCCAGCTTTTCTTTCTTGCCATAAATTAAGAAAGAACACAAAGTAATTTTCTAAGTTTTTAATTTTTATCTCTCTCTTTATTCATAATCCGAATATATTTATTTTATTTTATTTTAAACGTGAAGAGTATATATTTATATGCCAAAAAGATATGGCTAAACAGAAAATATCCGAGAGAGAGAGAGAGAGAGAGAAAGGTAAATTAAATGTACGAGGAGGAAAGAGAGATGATACGTTTAATTTAATAGCAAAGAAATGTAATGGGAACTTATAACGGCAAAGAAAGTTTCTGCTATTAGTCTACAAATTAAATTAAACGCAATGATTTCAATCATAAGATTGTTCCAGTACGTTTAATTTACTGTTTACTAAAAACAGAACTTTAACCGTATCTTTATCAAGCTATTAAGCTCAAAATAAATGTCGAAAGATGTTTCCAACCGCAGCCACGCAGAGAAAAAAACAAACAAACGCTTGTAAAAAGAAAAAATGAGAACAACAGGCGAATAAATATTTTATTAATCCGAATTTCGCGATAGTTGTGTATTATGTAAGTATGTATGTGCGCGTACAGTAAGGCGTACACAGAGAAAGACACTCAATAGCAAAGCGTTCAAGTGATAATACAGTAAATGGGATCCGAGAGCGTCTCCCGAACCTTCGTCGCTCGACTGCTCGACCGATTGGACTGCTGTTTACGCGTGATAGTTTTAGCGAAGACAGTTATATACGAGTAAATTCGCCAAGATACGAAATGTGCTCCAGGTGGCTGAGACAATGTTCCGAACAACGTCACGTACAACAACGGCACACACATCCGTCGTTTCGATCTCTTTGTTCTCCAGAGAATTCCGCAATAATAAACTCGCATGACGTAGAGAAATGAATAATCTACTCTCGTTTTATTAATTTTACATCACACACGTCGGACGTGTTTATTGCCGTGACACAAGTATCAAAATAAAAAAAATAAATAAATAAAAAAAGCGAAAATCATAACACAAATTTATTTTTTGAAAAATAATTTTCCACGTGTCGTTCGAACTTGACAATTGGCGCACCTGGTTGCACGCGAGGCGCCGTGCTGGGAATCAGAGACGACAGCGAATGAAAATAATTAATCGAACGTAATCAAAAGTGCTACACGTACCTCAGCGCTCGTTTGCATTGCAGCGTCGTCGACGAGGATTCAACAATGACGTACGATCTCTATATTTCTGTCTATCCCTCTATCTCTTTCTACTTCACCTTTTTCTATCTATCTATTTATCTATCTACCTGATTTTCGCTCCTCATGTCTACTCCTGCCCTCTCTCTTTCTCTCTCTCTATTTTCAAATACCCGATTAAAGAGTTTAGAAGAAGAATGCAAAATTTATTATTTGCAAAGTATGTATTCGATACTTAAAAATTAAAAAAGTTTAAATAAAAAATAGAATTCTAAACTCTTAAATATGATGAAATCACACAACTTAAAGTAGATCTTACGAAATATGGACTTAAAAATCTGTCCTATTCTTGCACAATTCTTTCGATTCCCTTTAACCTAACATTAAACAATTGTAGAATAAAATGAAGCACGATTAATAATAAAATTTTACATGCTAATCGGAAAATCATTGCAAAGATGAATTTTTTCGAGATTTAGAACGCATTGTCAGACACAGGTTCAGACAAATTGCGTGATCAAACTGTTCGAATAGTTTGAAATAGAAATTAAAGATTCTGAAGTCCGAACAGTTCGTAGAGTTCAAACGAAATTGATACATCGCACTGTTTGATCAGGTCACGATACTCGAAAGTTCGATTATTCAAACAATTTAGGCACAAAAGAAGATTCGAATGCGAAAAAATAGTATTCCTCGGAAAAAAATAATAATCAACTGTAGAATATGTTCCTTTCTCTCACGATATTCCGCGCGCCTAACTTTACTTTATTACATATTTTATCTAAATTAAAATACAAACACGAAAAATGTGTTCAAATATATTCTGAGGCCTGAAAAATCCAAACAATTTAAGTTATTATTATATAATTGAGCTTAACTTTTCAATAAAGAATTTTTAATATCATATCGATAGAATTCGCGCGCAAATCTTTCAAAATCAATTAATTTTGCAACGAATTGTAAAGGAATGTGAAATACGACTGGATTGATAAAATTTATTTTTATCAGAAAATTATCGCAAATGTCAAATTTTTTTTATTGATAATCGTGTTGTTCTCGTTTTTACTTTCAAATACTAAAATGTAATTTATATTTTCCACCAAAACGCGAAGACATACCTCATAGTTGTCTATATTGTTTCATACGTATGATTGTATATTCTTTTATTTTATTTATTTCTACTGTAATTAATACATTTTACATATGTGCCTATTCCCGTCTTTCTTTTTAGGCAATGTCTTTTGATATCTTTTGTATTTTAAAAGCCCATTTCTATCAATTTCATACAGAATAGCATTAATCTATATCTTGTCTCTCATGATCTCTTAATTTTCGATTTTCATGAAAGATTTGACGAATCAATTTCGATTTTAAAAACTATGATTCTTTCAATATCTGCATATGTACCCGCGTTATAAAAATTCGTTGAAGAATATCGTTAACAGTTTGATAAACATTGTTAAGTTGGATATCGGCACGATTGAAATCCGTCAAGAGCGCATCCACGCGTTCGAGAATCTCTTTTTTTTTCTCTTTGTAAATTTCCGATTCGGGCCGACTGATAACAGGCCAACCGTTTATTGCGCTTCGTCACAATAAAACGGACGTAGGTTTGGTTAGGCGAACCGAATTTTGCGTATCGAAACGTGACACGCTTAAAAAATCGCTGTTCCGTGAAAAGAATTCACGAACATCACGCATTCGATATTCCGCACGAGAATTTCCGGGGGAGAATCCCGCGGGAATAATTCCATAGCTCGTCGCTCTCGAACAATGCTGATTGAGATCGAGTAGATCCCTTCGTCATACGGAGTGTTAACGAAAAATGAATATATACAGAGAATGTTATATTTTTTCGAAAGATAATACTTAACTTCAAAAAAAGATTATTTGAATTTTTCGTCCTATCAACCTAAAATTTTATTAATTGGAAAGTCATATATATATGATTTTGATAATTTTGATGTACACAAGCTTGTATCACATACACAATATCATATATATGCACATATGAAACTATGCAGAGTCTCATATTGTGCGATAATATTTGATTTTCAAATTATAAGTGTATGTGTGTATACTATTAAATATATATGAAATATAGAAACATTTCCATTCTGTTTAAGTTAAACTCAAGTTCAAATTGAAATTGTATGATGTGAGAGTATTTTCAAAAACTTGGATAAACATTGTGTTGCAGACGTAACTGTACGTGAACAGTAAATAACGGAAACGCTGTTGTGTAAAAACTATTGTTAGAGAGTCAACAGTCAATACGCATATTGTAAAATAATATTTTTTTTCCTTTTGTTAACAACTTCAAAATAATTAGCCACACAGCGACTTTTTAATTTTTATTAATATTTTCAAATACAATACTCTCATCTATAAAACCGCCGAAATTATCGGAATTTGCCTCGCATTATCAATAAAGAAATCTTGCATATAATGCATACCTATCATTTATGACATGTTCCCCCGATTTATATATGCAATCATAATGGCCAGTGATATGATAAAGGTAAAAATATAATTGCTGTTATACGAGATGACTAGATACTATTGATATGAAATCGATTATTAAATTTAAAATAATTTCCTCTGATATTTCTAATAAATATCAGAAGATATTTTTCGACATATATTTAATTTCAATATCAGTCTTATAAATTCTTCAATGATAAAAAAATTAAAGTAACAAAAGAAATCAATTATACAAATTAAAATCGAAAGAGATCTATCTTGAAGGATAAAAAAGATATTAAAAATATATGTTGGAGATATCTTACGACAATTTAGAAATACCTTACTACTTTTACATATTTATACTGCAATAGTTATCCTTTAAATTTTTGAAGTGTGCAACATTTGCAAACGAGAGCGACGCGCATGAATTATTCTCGCGAAAAATATTACAATTTGCATCATGATTGATCGTTTCAAATTTATGCCTTTTTGGAAAATTTTCCTCGCAAAAATTTTATAATAATATTATTAAAGATTTATAGCAGACACGCGGTTCGGGTGCGAGATTCGCGCGTGTCATGTTGAATTAATTTGTATTAATCTGATAAATATATCTATAAAACTCAATCAATTTGCCTTTATTACGGCAGCCTCCGTACTAGTACACGCAATGCGTTCGATCGCGTTGATTCACAATATGCCGTTTATTCCGTTTCAAAAATAGAAATTGAAGCCACGGGGGTACATACAATTTCGTAAAGCTTAAATTCCGATGTTTAAGTACACAAATGAACTTTATGTGTGCGACTTAAGATCGCTTTCTCGTGTCTAAAACATGGGCGAAATTAAACTTTACAAGATTTATATGAATGCTATATTCAAAACACAGACTGTCATTACATGCGGCCAGCCCCTATCGATACAACCGTGAATAACTATAAATGTCTATCAGGGACGTAAAATTCCAAACAAATTTAAGACAAATTGAAAACAACGAATAACATGGTCGCATCAAAGGACCAGAAGTTATTTTCGAAACAACCGTTCGAAACTCTACTTTGTTTACAAGAGACCGTTGGTTGTTTCACATTTATTAGGTTTTTATCCTTTTAGTTTTAATACTTCAGAGAAATTAGTTGAAATTAGATTCGTACTATTCATTTAAAAGTTATATGCCATAAAGATTACTATAAATTTATTATAATTGTACATTGAAATTATATATAATAATAATATTAAATATAATATTAAATATACTATTATTATTATATATAATAATAATATATTAAATCTTTGCAAAGGACTGTTAAACGGGCCAATTTTGCGTAACATAATAGAGCGAATAATTATATATAAGCTGTTTATATTGACACTTATTGAATTTCGATGTTAGATCTCTTCGATATCTTTTTAGCGCGATTAAATCGGAATGATTCAGGTTTATTATCTTTAAAATAAATCATTGCGTATTAAGGAATGATGTAATCGTATAAT
This sequence comes from Formica exsecta, assembly GCF_003651465.1. Classification (NCBI taxonomy): domain Eukaryota; kingdom Metazoa; phylum Arthropoda; class Insecta; order Hymenoptera; family Formicidae; genus Formica; species Formica exsecta. The sequence continues at coordinate 2,687,968 of NW_021848537.1, forward strand.
TATTTTCTACAAATAATCGATATACTAATAATAACTTCCTAGTACTATGTTTCGTTATAAACTCGTCGAGATAAATTGCGTCTGTATCGATAATCGGCGTTCGTGGAAACAAAATTAAGCGATACGCACAACAAGGACCAGTAGAAGTACGTAACAAAAAACAAAACAAATCAAAAGTCTGAAGTAGAAGATCAAGAAAATTAATTTTTTGCACTTTTTGCTGTTACATTTTATAAGCAATAAAATAATAAATATCAGTTTTAATAAATCTTAAAATAATCTCTAAAATAATATATATTCTCAATATTTCTGAATATCTCATAATTTTAGAATTCGTTAATTTTTTAATGTTAAAAAATTATTGTATATATATTTTACTAAAAGAATAAATAATTAAAAGAATTCGTAAAAAATAAAAGAAGAATCTAATATACTTTTTGTAAATTATTGAGTAATAATTTTTTCTCGATATTTTATTCAACAAGTAAAAAGTGCACAAGATTAAAGTATCGCTAGTTTTAGCTGAAATATTTCACACGACTGATCAAAATCAATCAACACGAGCCATCGATTTTTCTATTATATTATATATTGTTATAATTATTTATTCGATATAAACTACTTTGGTCCTTCGTTCGATTAGTTAATAAGTCATAAAAACGACCAACATTCAACGATAAAAAAACCTTTGTGTTCGGACCAAGTTAATTGATTCATGATTATGACAGTTGCATAAATTATCAAACATTATTCATGAATTAAAAAGGAATAAAAAACACTGTTCTGAATTTTCACGATAAAATCGAGAATAAAATTCTCTAATTTCTCAATGTTTGTGCATTTAATTAAACTTTTTTTCAAGAAAAAATTAATAAAAACATAGTCTTTATTAAATGTTTTGTGTTCTATTTCTGTCGAATCAAAAAATAGTTTTTTCTAAATTAATAAATCATATTAACAAAAATTTTGACATAATCCTAATTTACGACGATAGTTAGACACTGTTTTTAGATATTTATAAAAAATACATGTACCTTAAAACGGGAATTTTAACAAAATATAATCGTCACTCGTTATAAAAATAAAATTTATATTATTGATTTATTTCTTTCTCCCTCTATTACTTTGACTCGATTAGATTTTATCTGAATGACGTCGTAACCTAGGATTTTACCATAAAGTTTTTAAAGCATTTATTTAATAATTTATTTATATCTATTTATTCATTTTTATATATATCACATTTTTTATATTATATCTGTTTATGTAATTCGCAAGGGAATCATACAGAAATCTTTTTAATTGTTGAAAAAAAGACAACTGTACGATGAAACTCATTTTTCGATTCAATTTCTCACAAGACGAAAGTGGAAACAACAAACTTGTTCGAAAGTAGACGCCTATGTAAGATGTATTAGAAACAGGTATAAAACTTCTTTATAAGTCTAATTTATAAGAAACAGATTTTGTACTATTTCTAGTGTTTTAATATACAATTTCTGCTTTCGAATCTTATCGTCATATTCGCGGGGCTGGCCGCACCCCATCTTGTAAATATCAAACAACCCAGATAAGTCGTTTCTGCATTTTACCAAAAAATTGTAGATCTCCTGGATCTTTCCTTCCCTCTCTTACTCTTTCTCCGATTTCTCTCTTTTTTTTCTTAAAGATATATACACATAGACAACACACACATCTTTATATAAATTATACATAAAAATACACACATACACATACAATACACATATACGTATAACACATGTATGTATACCTATGACTATACTATGTACCGTACTACTATCGTGTGAAAGATATATCACACTCTATCATTCAATCTATCTTTACTGTCTTTACATGTCTTTAACGACGTAGACGATATTAGTTAGCGAACAAAAATATTTATAACTAATGCTCTCTTCGAAAGGAGAACGAAAGTTGCAAGAATAAATATACGAAGAATCCAGAGTAAAAAAATAGACCAACTTCGTATATAAAATATTCATATAATTTTTTACTTTAAATATATAATACTGTTGTTGAAGTATATTAATACTTTATTAATATTAACGTTTTTTATTACCATACATATATAAAACAAATTTTCTATCCGCAGGACAAATCCTCGGTATCGGCGTTTTTTTTTCTACTTCGCAAAGTAGAAAAAAAAGAAGATATTGAGGTTTTTCTTTGCACGAATAGAATATTTGGTTTATGTATGTATCGCATATAAATTGCGTCTTTTGAATATACGTGTCGTTAATTACATAATATTACTTTACTAATATAATCACCTAGTCGTAGAAAAGCCACATGCATATTTTTAAAAATTCATGGACTTGGTCTGAATTTGACTCTGAACTTTTCGGATACGACTGCGAAGTCCGCCTCATCGACGATCTTCAACTATGTGTGAAAGGATAAAAGTAAATTACGTACAAGATAGTCGGTGTGTGTGTGTGCGTTCCTTAGAAAACAGTTTTGCGATTAAGATTACGTAGGGGCGGTTCTCTATAGACAGCGAGAAAACTGTGGTAATCCGCAACGTCGCTCCATTGCAAAACCGCTTCCGAAGTTATACATTTAAGATAGTGAACTGTTATATATACGACGAGAAAAGTACAGAAAGCTGTCGTCCTAGATCGCGCGAGTACCGTTAATATTTACAGTATTCCGGAGAACATACAAATTCAAGCTAAACAACAAGAACTTTCAATAAATAAAGAGAAACTGTTATAATAAAAACAATAAAAAGAGATACTCACGTAGAAAAATCAATTTAGCATTGTTGGATATCACACGATTATGATAAACCTTAACTTAATCTAATCACTGAGCAATTATCTCATAAAGTTCACTATTCTGTTCTAATTTAAGGTAGTTGTTCCGAGATATCATTTTAAAATTAAACCGTACGACGTAAGAAAAAATATAATTTATAAGTAAAATTTATCTCTCTGATAATATATAAATATATATAATTTAAAAAAATAATTTAATTAAGAAATTAATTTATAATTAATATTTAATTAAGAAATTAATATATAATTAAGAAGTTAATTTTTTACTGCACAAATATCCTTAATGAGAATTTAAATCCAGAAACAAATAATTAATCAAAAATATTTAACTATATTAGCGGACCACGCGATACAGGACGATCAGTTCGATGTTAATTAAAGGCTGCGTCGAATAGCAGACGCAGAGAACGTTGTATGTGAGTTTTATACCGTATAAGCGAAACATACATACTGCTCGCCAGTAGACGTACATACATATGTATATATGTATTGTTATGTTATTGCCTAATAACTACGAAATAGAACGTTATGAGAATTATATATAATCCACATTCCTTTCTTTTCCTTATTATCTTATCTTATTATCCAAATATCGTTCTTCAAATATAGTCAATATAAAGGGGAAAACAGTATATAGAAAACATATACATGTAGAAACATCCACGTTCCAAATCAGTGATCAGACACAACTGTGAGATATATTGGTACGATAAAATGATACAACGAAAAAGAGAATTTTATAATCACCTAAAATTAATTGTAAATTTAACTCTTTTTTATACATATTATGTTGTTATAGTAATAGAAATATTACTATTATATATTCAAGCGTTATAGAATTAACGTTAATAGATTTCTGTTCAACAGTTTATTCCTCTAGCGAATAACTAATAATCTCACTTGATGCGACGATTATAATTATCGGCATGTGTCGGCTAGTCGGTGTTTTGTCGGTATTTGTGTCATTACTTGACAAAGATTATTTATAAAAAGGTTAGGATTTAAATAAAGAATATTATTCTCTCTTCAATTTGATTTAATTTAAATTTTGCAAGCAATTATAATATTAGTATTAAAATTTTATAGACAAATATATATTTTATATTTGTCAATATACACAATATAATTTTCTACATTTTTTTACTGCTTTCCAAAAACATTTTACACTATCAGCTTTAAAATAATTAATGAGTAATTACAATGCTTCAACATTGCTTCAATGGTAACTGTAATGCTATAATGATAATGTCATATGTAGTCGGAAATTGTAATGCTATAATGTCATCAGTTATGACATGACATTATTAATGTAATTAGATGCTATTACAGTATTATATGCTTTTACTGCATCCTAATTATAGAACGTAATTTTTCAATATTATTAGTACTGACACTAGTTTATATCGAAACAAGATCTATATCATGTTTATATATTTCATATTTTGTATGTGTGTATATAACGCATATTATATAAATTGCGTTATTATTTGTCGCAATCATACGCTTCTGAATTGCTTACGATAAATAAGAAAGTGGTTGATATCGATCATGGTTATCACGTCAACACGTAGAGTGATTATCGTATGATCATTAAAGAGTTTTTCGTGTTACATTTCATTTCATACACACGATTCGGTGATAATGTCGGCTTTTTAATCTATTCGCCGACACAAGAACTATATAGTATATTGCTGTAATATAAAACAGCTGTAATATTTTATAGTTTTAGGTTGTATTATCTGTTATTTGTCATCGGTTTACTCTCAAGAAAGATGACAGACGATAATTTCATAAACTATAAATTAATTAATTTAAAAAGTTTAGCAACTAAAGATTTATATTTGTTTGTTTACTTTATATTAAAATTACAACAAAAGTAAATTCATAACGTAATTATCCTCAGATAAAGTATCATTTATTTGAACTATTATTATTTTTTTCATCGCATAATTAACTAATACGATTACTAACAGTCTCTCATATAGCATGTCATTTTTTAAAATAATAATGAAAATAAATTAAATCATCCGCAACGAATTGGTACAAAATAAATTTACCTTCACATATTTTTAATGAACAAACATGATGAAAAAAAATGTTGAATTAATCTCAAAATTTATCAAGAGATAAAATAAATTCAATTATGATTTTTTATCTTCTAATCAATTTCGCAATCAATTTTTGTATCATATACGTTGTACGTATTTATCGAACAACATATTTTTAATATGAACACTGCGCTATATTAAATAATAAATTTTAATACTTTTGGTAAATTGCTACATCACGATATAATTAACGCACAGTTGGTGCACCAACTATCTTCTGCAATAATTGCATTGCGCTGTAACAGTTGCAACGAGAAACGCGATATCGTTCATTACTATGCCCTCGGATATCAACGGGCAAAAAACAAAAATACGATATATTTTTATGCGGTCAAAAGAGATAAAACATGCAAATTAACCCTTGACATTTCGCGGTTATTGAATTGTCGCACTACTTTCTTAGTATGATAAAAAAATAGAGTATATACGCAATGTGTGTGCAATGTACATATATATATATATATATATATATATATATATATGTGTGTGTGTGTGTGTGTGTGTGTGTGTGTGTGTGTGTGTGTGTGTGTGTGTGTGTGTGTGTGTGTGTGTGTGTGTGTGTGTGTGTGTGTGTGTGTGTGTGTGTGTGTGTGTGTGTGTGTGTGTGTGTGTGTGTGTGTGTGTGTGTGTGTGTGTGTGTGTGTGTGTGTGTGTGTGTGTGTGTGTGTGTGTGTGTGTGTGTGTGTGTGTGTGTGTGTGTGTGTGTGTGTGTGTGTGTGTGTGTGTGTGTGTGTGTGTGAGGTGCAACAAAATAAAAATGAGAGTAATTTAAAGACATACAAAAACCTGGCTATTTTGAGAAAAAATCCAATTTTTAGGAATGGAGATTATGAACTTGCAAGTTTAAATCATGATCACGTGTTGGTGTTAAAAAGGTTGGCACATTAAAAAAATATATATAATAATAGATAATATCTTGTTAATATTGGGATTTGTAAAAATAAAATATCTATATTATTTATAAGATATTATTTCTCTAAATTATTTAACATTTTTTTAAATTTATACTATTTGTGTATGTGTGTAAATTATATAGAAATTTACGAAAGTCATATAAAAAAATTGCAATTTTTGTTGTTAATTATATTTTTGATTGAATTAGATTCTTGGAAAATTATCCGGCCGAATTATACATCATTGTAGTTAATCTGGGTCTGCGGCGAGAGAAGATTAATCTGACTTCTATATATCCTAATTTGGACAAAACTTTAGAGATTGTTGTGGCTTCTAGCAATGCAATTTGCGACACGTAAGTTTCATCACATAGTGTACAGAATATTACCGAATAGTTTCTACATTCTTTTTAATCGATCTTTTCCGTTAATAAGAAAAAAGTAATATTTTTTTATATAAATCTTTATTAAAAATAAATTTATAAATCTTTAGCCAATTCTAAATTAAATAAAAAAAATTATCGCTATTCTGCATATATTGTACATATAATCTGCACGTCGTTGCTATCAGGATATAAACAAAGACTTTTCTTCGAGAATGTAGACTATCAGTTCTTGATAGAAGGATTGATAGAATAGGAATGTTTGAATATCCCTACCCTAAATCACAACGGTGATAAGCGGGGCCGCGACACCGATAACATAGTTATCTATTGTGCAGACCGTGAAATTTTTCCCGCATCATTTTTACATCGTCCACGAGAAGACTGTGTCGCAAACGGACGTATGGAAAAAAATATGTGAATATTAATAAATATATTAATATAAATAAAATATTTAAATTGAGTGTGATCAAGCAGAAGTGCAGTTAATCAGCTAACAATCAGCGAGGAAGATTTACCATATTTAATACGCCATGTTAGCGCTTATACGCTATGTCGTATTGATAAGCGCTTTAGGACTTTTTATATGCGACGTGAATAGTGAAGAGCCTGCGGATAGAAAATGGTGGGAAACTACATTGGTTTATCAGATTTGGCCTAGAGGATTTCAGGATAGCGATGGTGATGGCGAGGGAGATCTGAAGGGTAAGTCACACAAATTGCTTTAGAATAGGAAATTATATCATCAAATTAAGTTTTCATCGGTCACGTATAAATTCGTGAAATATTCGTATTAATATATATATTCATATATATATTTATTCACGCTTATATAATATGCTATAAAAATATTTTCAACATATTTTTTTAATGCGTATATTATTAAATTTCTTTAACACAATTAAATCACAGGTATTATTAATCGACTCGATTATCTCAATGATCTCGGAATCGAGACAATTTGGTTAAATCCTATTTACCCTTCGCCATTGATCGATTCAGGATATGACGTTTCCAACTATACAGATATACATCCCCTTTTCGGAGATTTAAATATTTTCGATAATTTCATACAAGAGGCACATAATCGAGGTATAATAATATGCAATTTTTTAAACTCGCCTGTTTATTTTTAATTTTTGTTAATTCCTTTTAGAATTAAAAGTCATTCTCGACATTATTCCGAATCATTCCAGCGATCAACACAAATGGTTCCAAATGTCGGCACAAAAAATCGAGCCGTACACTGACTATTACATTTGGTCAGATGGTAGTATCGATAAAAATGGCATAAATATTCCACCAAATAACTGGGTATATTTTTGCCAGTTTTATTGTTTTATTAATATAGCATTATTCCAACAATCTCTTTTAAGAAAACTTATCTATTTTAAATAAAGATAGGAAAAAATATATTTTTTTCATTATTTTCGTATAGACAAGCATATACAACGATAACAAAGAATCTGCATGGACGTGGCATAAGAAGAGACAACAATGGTATTATCATAAATTTCATCATTCTCAACCGGACCTTAATCTGAGAAACGAGAAAGTGATCAAAGAATTAATGGTAATATATATATTTACTTAATATATAAATAAGAAAATATTTTTTTATATTTCTAAATCTAAATTAAAAAATAAAATAAATATTTAAAAATACTGAAAAGAATAAAAGTTAGAATGTAAGATTCTAATTTTCTTACAGCAGATTGTAATTTTTTTTAACAATTTAGTAAAGTTTAAAACTTTTAAATTCAAAAGCAATTTAATATTAATTAGTAAATCAAATAAATTAAAAAAGAGTAAAAATATGTATTATAAATTACGTTCTCTCTTTAAATTCAAAAAAATATTTAATTAATATATGTGTATGAACTATATTAATATATTCAATTAATAATTAATATATACACATTTCCAATTTTTATTTAAAAAATAGGTACGAGATTCCGGAATATAATTCGTATTTTTTTATCATAAATAATTTATAAATGATTAATTTTTGTCAATAGGATATATTTGACTTTTGGTTGAAAAGAGAGGTTGACGGTTTCCAAATTAATACAGTGCCGTATTTCTTCGAAGACAAAGCCTTAAGAAACGAAACCGAAAAAGGCATTTATACCTTTGGTCTTCCCGAAAAGAATAAGCACTGAATTAAAAGTAATTTTCAGAATCAAGAAAAAAATTTAATATTATTTTATATATATTTATTATTGTATTATATTATTTGATACTTAGAAGATACTTACATATATTCGTTCTCTCTCTCTTTTTATTTACTAATAATTAAAAAATATATAAATACTAATTTAATGTACGTTTCTGGTGTCATTCATCTATAATTATTTTTTACAAATGCAGCTTTCAAATCATGATAATTCGAGAGCAGCCTCGAGAATCGGATTTAATCGAGTCGACGGCCTTCATATGCTTAGTTTGCTTTTGCCTGGACAAGCATATACATATTACGGCGAAGAAATAGCCATGTTGGATACGAAGATAAGTTGGAATGAAACTATCGATCCCATAGGATGTGCCAGTGGCATAAACAAGTACAAATATTTCTCGAGAGATCCAGTGAGAACTCCCATGCAATGGAATCCCGAAATTTCAGCTGGCTTTTCAAAAAATAAAACTACATATCTCCCTGTTCATCATCATTATAACAACAATGTGGAGGTGCAACAAAATAAAAATGAGAGTAATTTAAAGACATACAAAAACCTGGCTATTTTGAGAAAAAATCCAATTTTTAGGAATGGAGATTATGAACTTGCAAGTTTAAATCATGATCACGTGTTGGTGTTAAAAAGGTTGGCACATTAAAAAAATATATATAATAATAGATAATATCTTGTTAATATTGGGATTTGTAAAAATAAAATATCTATATTATTTATAAGATATTATTTCTCTAAATTATTTAACATTTTTTTAAATTTATACTATTTGTGTATGTGTGTAAATTATATAGAAATTTACGAAAGTCATATAAAAAAATTGCAATTTTTGTTGTTAATTATATTTTTGATTGAATTAGATTCTTGGAAAATTATCCGGCCGAATTATACATCATTGTAGTTAATCTGGGTCTGCGGCGAGAGAAGATTAATCTGACTTCTATATATCCTAATTTGGACAAAACTTTAGAGATTGTTGTGGCTTCTAGCAATGCAATTTGCGACACGTAAGTTTCATCACATAGTGTACAGAATATTACCGAATAGTTTCTACATTCTTTTTAATCGATCTTTTCCGTTAATAAGAAAAAAGTAATATTTTTTTATATAAATCTTTATTAAAAATAAATTTATAAATCTTTAGCCAATTCTAAATTAAATTTTTCTTTACAAAAATGTTTACAAAATTTAATAGTTTCTGAGTCATTAATTATTTAAGCGTGAATATGTTATCAATCTGGCAATTTTTTAAATCAATTTTCTTGGAAATAGAATCCCGGACAAAAAAAAAAATAATGACTAGACGGAATAAATTCTAAAAATGTTAAGCAATTTTAATATTTTCGACTTTTATTTTTATGAGAAACTATCTTTTCCATTGTACGATACTAGTTCCCGACACATATAATAATAATTGATTTTTTTGTTATTTTATTCGATTTTCGCGAATCACTATAAATTAATATATGTTTTTAGAAATATTGTTCCACGGGATAATATTAAATTAACAGCGAATGCCGCATTTGTATTAAAGGGCCAAGAAAAAAAGGAACAAAACTCAACTAAACCTAGCACAAGTGCGTGTTTTTTTAATTAACTACAATCACAAATTTATCAATATTTATCAATCTCGTTAAAATAACAGTAATTATAGATCTTATCAATATATAATATGTTACTCATAAATATTCTTTTAGCGACAGAAAACGAGTCCACTACATCTCCCATAACCGAGACAACAACCAATCCTACTGACAGGACGACGAAAAAAGGAGAAGAGTCTGATAATGCAGCCTCAAATTCTATACCTGTATCTCAAATAATGATAAGCGCCATTATAATTGTAATAGCATCGTACAAACTTTATACATAATGTAGGAAAGAAATAAGAATTTGTACAATAAAAAATAGAATTCTAAATACATATGTATATAAGGCGCTTATCAGGTTCTTGATAATCACATATACAATATTTTAGATGCAGCATTCCAGATCATTATGTTTCACTAATAGATACTTCGATTAATTTGGAATAAATTTTTTGAAAAAACTTTTTTTAAGAAGATATCAAAAACATATTTATCTTCTAATGCAAATTTTTTTATGATTAATTCTGAAGAGTTAAAGAAATCTTTTTTGTGACTAATTTTTAACAGTTTAAAAAATTTTATAAGAATCTGTTTATTTACTTAAAATTTAATAAAAAGTATAAAGTTTCATCATTTGTAAATAAAATTAGTTCCCCCCAAAAACGCTATATTTTGAATCATTTATAATTTAAGAACTATTGGTCTTTCAATATTTTTATAATTAATCACGCAGAAAAAAATATCATAAATCGCGATACTTAAATAAAATCGATAGAAGCTATATATTTAATAAATGTAATATTAATCCGAAACTTTTAATAAATAAAACGCGTGTGATTTAATTAAAATACTTTTTGTTATAATTAGCTTAATCTTTAGTAGCTTAAGAATCCTTAGATGGAAAGTGATTCGAATTGAAAATAATTAAGAAGATCATCTAATGTCAATAATAGCACAAAGCAGAAACTACTTTAAATAGTGACTCATAATGAGCTAAAAAAAGCATAACCAGATGTTCGCGGAGGTCATTCGGGATCATCAGGTGCATACATCGAAGAACACGAGTTTATTATAATAAAGATATTTACGCGGTAAATATGCTTGATGATCTATTCTTTGCGAAGACGTGGATGAATCGACATCTATGTTATATTTATTTACAAATTAAATCTGAGAAGAAAAAATCCATCTCAAATTTCACTCGGAGTGTGAAGTGTGTCAGTGATAACTTACAATCATCAATCGGAAAAAATGTGAGATATATTTTATTTTAAATTTTATGCATCTTTTTACGAATTTCACAGAGTTTGTTGGCAGACGATTTTTAATAATGTATCCAGAGAGAATGTTATCGCAAAAAAGTTGAGCCTGACCCCGAGAATTGACCGCTCCAATTATATGTTATCAGTATACATATTCACGTTTAATTAATAAGAATAGACAGCGGATAACTCGGGAAAATAATGACTACAATAATATACAGTTAATTAATGGCTGTTTTGCACTTTTATCTTTCGTATATATTGCTATCTTTACCCATACTGTCGTTAGCCAAACAATTTTTCTTTCACACAATTCAATCTAAATCTTCGTACGAACGATGTTTATGTCGACAGGTTCGTAAATATCGAAAAGAAAACAAAATGAAAAGGTTCAATTAGAAGTATTTGAAAATTTCTCTGCGCAAAGTTTATACTGTTATTGTGTATATCAAGGAAAGCATTACAAAATGGAGCTACAGGAAAAATCCGCCTTTGCTCAGAAAAACCTGATTTACGACACCATCCCTCTTATTATTATCGAGAAAATGGAGAGGAAACATTTCAAAGGTTCGTAAAGTTTCATTATGCTATTTAATTAAAAATTTCTCTTTTTCTTTTGTAGAAATAATAAAAGAAAGTTATTTTTAATCTTTATAGCTCCCTAATTTGAAAATATAATAATTAAAAGGTATCGGAAAGAGTACCGTATATATTTTATTCGTAAATTGTTTTATAAATAATAGCACATTAAATACTTTATAAATATTTGTCGATGGAAGATATATAAATATATATATAATAAAAATAGAGTGGAGTTCAAAATAATATTGAGTGCATCAAAATACATTAAATAGTAGGTCGTTTCTTATTTCAGATAATAGAGAAACTCCAAAGTATTATCACGTTTCTAGTCCATTTTGTATGAAATTCCGTTTATTATTATTTTGGACATTGTGGTTTGTATTGATTATGGCGATGATGCTCTGTATTCTCACATATTTTTGTTTCATACCTCGAATGTGTTATAGTTCAAACATACACAGAAACACAAACGGATGAGTAAGTATCCAAAATTGAAACTCATCAAATATACAGAATGTTCAAAAATTTATGGTATAAACTTTATGTGTAGGTTAGGCCTTCTCGTTTATTTTAACGATTGTATGCGTGCAAAGTTTATAACCACAAATTTTAGAACATGTTTTTTCTCTCTGTAAAAAATATACAATTTTATAAAATCCCAGATTCTGTTATCCAGTTATTAGTTTTTATCAAAGAACAAATTTTTGTGGAATTTAATTAATTTTGTCAATATTTAAGTAATTTGCTCGTATTCAATGAAATTGATAATCTATTGATTTATAATATCGCTCCAATATACCTCTCGTCCAATATTTAACTATTTTTAAATAAAACAATAATATCCTATTATATTTTAAATATATTAATGTATGTTTTAAATGTGTATGTTTCAGTAAATATATATTATTCCAAAAATTGCAGTGGCATCATAATAAATGTAATATATTATAATAATTTGAATATTATTATATGTTTGTACTATATAAATTATAAGAATTAAATTGTTATATATATTTTTTGCCGCAGAAGATTATATAACTTTATTTTCTAATATTAACTCTATTTACATTTCCCACAATTTCATATAATTATACTTCTAACAAAGTTTTTATCTAAATGCTATATACATGTATTATTATACAATTTCAAAAGTTACATAACAATGCAAAAATTTAAAATTTTTATTTATACGAAAATAACTTTCATCACAAAAATTTGCCAGAAATTATATATAATTATATTATGAAATAAAATGACAAAAATTAGAGAAAACACAACAATAACAAAAAATAAATTGTATTATAGCGATGATAATAAAATAAGTAAATCATAGTTTTCTTTGAAAAAAACTAAAATATTAGATATAAATAACGATTTTATTTTTTTTTAAATAGATGGCAAAGATTTAATTTAACTCCAAATTTTATTTTTAATGAATAATTAATTTAATCTAATAATAAGAAAAACTTAATCACTTTATTTTAGTTAATTATATTTATAGAATTATAAGATATATATATATATATTGTATCGTAAAATACAATTATATATGAAAACTAATGTATCTCTGTCAAAATCTATCTTTTTCTATCTTTATTCGATTTAATTCTAAAATTTAATCAATTTACTAATTTTATTTCAACTTTACTTTTATTTTTTTAATTATAAAATTTTTTTACGTTTATATAAATAATTACATCTAGCATACGAAATTTTTATTTTTGTTCGTTTTATTATAACTAACTCACTATTCTGTCCAATACTCTATATAATTTCGAAAAATAAAATAAATACGGAAATTTTAAAATTTAAACTTCTTGTTTAGTAATCGACTGCGACCGTTTCAAGCTTGATTCCCGATTTAATTTTCCTTGAACCAGCGTCGTCGAGCTCAACATAACAGAAATCTGTTCTGGTAAAGGACACGCGATTAACAAAAGGTCCTCTGCATTATAATACTTATTCAATATTTGATGCAACTGTGTGAACGCGGCGCAAATATTATTTTTTATCGGTTTAAATAAAATAAATTCAGTTTCCTTATTAGCCAAATACAATTGCATCGATTGCTGTATCTCAGGACATTTAAACTTAATTATCCTTAAAACATCAACCACTATGGCTGCCACTTCCTTTGCACTTCCTAGTGCATTTTCCTGACTGGAGTTTGCATCATGCAATTTGTCCTTTTCCAATAACTTGATAATAGGATTAATCAATAAATAAGTTGCGTGTTGTATCAATCGTTGACATGTAAACTTCAACTTTGCATCCACATGTTTTCTCGAATCAATGAGTTGTTCTTTCATCTGTGGTGCACCTTCCAAAAGAAACTGTAATAATGCATTGTTCGATAAGGTGAAGAGCCTGGAACTTTTCTCAAGCAGCCCAAATGCTGCGGTCTTCACTTTGGAGAAGTCCAAACTATATTCCTTAATAGTAAAGTCAACTTGAAACGGTGCAATCTGCTCTCTAAGGATCAGCAAGTGTTTTATTTGAAATAATTCCGCGTCCAGAATGCTCGCTCTCTTCTCAATTTCTTGCCTGGCATTCTCGATGCTTTGGACACAGAGGGAAATGGCCTCTTGGCTCAGCGATTGGAACACAGATCTATCCACACAGCGATAAAGCCTTGATAGACATACCAGAGTCCTGCGAACTGTAGGATACCACATAGCATGTAGATCTGCCGGAGAACTTCCCATGTGTGTCTTTTGGTAAATAGAATCCATGACTATATGATTTCGAGAGACCGGTTCTAGAACAGAACTGTCAGCAGATGACACTGAGATCTTTTTCATACGAGTCTGGCGATTCTCTTCTCTAATCGACTCCGCTATGTCTTCCATCATCTTCAATTTTTCTGGATACGCCAAGTCTCCTGACGAAGGATTGTAGTTCAACACGTCGGATTGTAGATACAAATGCGCGCGAAATACCAATCTCTCTTGCACATCGTGTAACAGCTGCAAGCATATGTTTCCAAAGCCTTCCAACGGTTCGAAATTGTTCTGTACATATTCGTCCAACATTTCTATTCGTAGAATACAGCAGATTTCTGCCAACGTCTCAAGATGATTGATGTGTATTATGAAAGGTCGTAATGCATCGTACAGCGAAGTGCATAAACTCTCCAAATATGCGGTCAGCCCGTTCGATTGTTTCGAAAAGAATTCATAAAAAAGTTTGTGCTCATCTATCGATGCGTGCAAGAGCAGTGCACAAGAGTGTCGTACTAAACTACAATGATCACCATTGTATTTCTCCCTGACAGAATTCAAAGACTTTTGTATACTTGCACCTAACACTAAGCCTCGCTGACTCCAATAATATTGATGACATTCAAGCAATAGACTGTCATATTCCTGTCTCTTGTATGACTTGTTTTCAATCTGTTCAATAACTGGTTTTGTCTTGGACAAAATTGTCTGAAATCTGCCATAAAATAAAGCAAGTGCTGTATCTGTATTTTCTGGTGAGCCTTCGCTATCCTTTAAATTTAAAATGCTCTCTGTAGTTTTAGAGAACAGATTGAAAATATAATTCTGTATCAGTGTAATTGCCTTTGACTGGCAATGCCTGTATCGTATCAAATAAACTCCGCTTTCATTATATGACGAGTTATTCTGCATAAAGTTTATATTTGTATCAATTTTGTCTAATATAGCGAAAAACATTTCGCTATTGATCGACAAGGTAGGCGCATCTAATTTCTCTGTGATCATATTGATTTCCTTGAAATATCTAACATATTCTGTAATACTGTCGATTGTCGCGTTCAGCTGCTTCTGATCAGAAATAAGTTGCTCACTAGCATCGTATAGAGAAGTGGTTTTAGCAGAAACTTCGTTATACTGTTTATAAAGTGCAGAAAGATCATCCAATGCCTTCTCTATCTGAGAACAAACCTCGTGGCACTCAGATCTCCTCGACTTCAGCTCGTCGAGATACAGATTGTACTTCATATCATGCATGGACATGTATTTCCTCTCTAAAGACAAGTAATGCTGAAGTAACTCCTGATACCTTTCTATCGGAAGGTTGTTTTCCTGGGAATCCTGCTTTTGCAATTTCTCTTTATCGCTATGGATTACATTGGTTTGCAGATTCGATGACGGAAAATACGAAGTTATGGCAGTTTCGAGATTCGTTAAACAATCCTTTTGACATATTGTCAATGGGGCCAAAGGATTGTCACTCTGATCCCATTGAATGAGGTTATGTGGAATCGCTCTTGCTTTAGACATACTTTTACTCGCGATAAGAATATCCAAATGTCAACATAATCGTACATATGGCATTTATCCTGACCCAGACTACGGTCCAAAATTGAATTTAGACGCGCGTGTTCAACAAATCGTATATAACAAACTTTAGAAAACTGAGTAGAAATTTCAAGAAACTGTCTACGTATGACACACCGACATTACCGACTTAACCACCTACATTACCGACTGTACCAGAGGGAGAATTTCCCGCTAAATCTCTACCTAACCCTACCTACATATCGCTGACGCGCGTACTTCTATTTATTTGAATATGTAAATTGTCCTCCCCGAGAATATATAAAGTATTGATACTTTTATCAATCCAGTCAATTGCCTCCACAATTTAAATAAAAAATAATTTAACACTCACCGGCACGATGCGCAACGGCGGAGTTGTAGCAGTACACAAGTTATTTTGATAGATCTATAAACAAATATATCAAAATTAAAGCAATATATCCGAGATAATCAATATATAACGGAAAGAAAAATTATTACGCGCGTATCTTTATAAGATATATTATATTATAAATTAATAGAATAATTAATATAATTAATTAAATCAATTATCAATTTTTGTAAAATTATTCCGCGATAGCGATCGAGAGAGAGAGAGAGAAAGAGAGATTTTACGTTAAAGTACTACGCATAAAATATTCTCCTGGGTATTATGTTAAAAAATAAAATTTCGTAAAAAATCACCAACATTTCTAATTAAATAATATAATTAACAAAATTATAAACTGCTTACCTCACGGTTGCTCCGCCGTCGCCCGACGCCTCCCCGGACCTCCTCCTCCTCTCGTCCTCCGTTCATGGCACTCACGCGAAAATACACACGAGATTAATTACGCGATCGCGCGACATTACCGATAATTGATTGCATCGTCGAACGTGAACTTTATTTATATATTGCGATCATTTACGACGTTTCACTTCACTGACCGAGCAAATCGACAAAACGTAACCTCGATATCGGACGGCCACTACGGGGTACGGGGTCGAATTAACGACGTGATAATAGTGGAAAGTAATTATTCGCACGAATTGACAATCTCTAATTATAATTATTGTAATAGAAATGATCGCGTTTACTAATCGACACGATCGCGTTTCGAGACACAATACAACGAAATACACGGAGCGACTCGCGTTGTCGCCTGCTTGCCCGACTTTTGGCGCGCGAATGACCTTAAGATGGAGGGGGAAGAGTCACCAGCGTATGTAAACAATATCACGTTACACGTCGCAACAGCCGGGCTGTAAGCACACGTTCAAGGTTTGTTGTTCAGTTATAATATAATAATTTGACGCGCGCTATCTAAATAAATTCATACGCGGAATACTACTTTGTGTCTGTTGAGCTTTAAATTAATCATTAATAAACGGTTGACTTTTACGTCATGGCTTCTCGTTTAACTTCAGTCGGCGACATAATTTCGATACTAGACGGCACTATGCGGTCGAGTTAATACGCGACAAGTGATTATATTCGCACGGATTAATAATCGCTAATTATAATTACTGTAATAGGAATGATCGCGTTTTAGCATCTATTAATCGATACAGTCGTGTTTCAAGACACAATATACAACGAAATATATATGTATACAACGGAATATATATACCTACACGCGGAGCAACGCGTATTATTTTTGCCTATGTTTATTTAACTTTTGGCGCGCGAATGACAACAAATGGAAGGGGAAAGGTATGCAAACAATATCACGCTGTACATCTCAATAGACGGGCCGCAAACACGTTCGAGGTTCGTTGTTCTATTATATTAATAATATAATAATTTAATCGCTATCTAAATAAATTCATACGCGGAATATTTTGTGTTCGTTTAGTGGTAAGTTAATTGTGATTAGTAAACGATTGATGTCATCGCGATTTTTCGTTTAATTTTAGCCACTCGATCCTGTGATTCCCGTATTGCTGTGTTCTCATTTCTGGAAATAATTGGAAAATTGCACGGTTTGACTCGGCGAAATATTTAATTGAGATATATATATTCGCATCCGTGCATCGTTGGAGAAATCATACAGGTGAGTGTTGAATTATCAATTGTAAAATTATCACAAAATATAATGATTATTTATAATTTTCATCCGTTTTGATTTCTATTAGAATTTATAATCATTTGAACAATTCATACGACAGAATTAGATGTTTATATTTATCTTTTGGTCTTTTTGTCTGCTATCTTGAATTTTTATTAAATATTTAAAAAGAAATTCTTTTCGTAAATTATGTAATTTCCTTATTAAATATGTAAATTTAGAATTTATTTATTCTTATAAATTGTTTAAGATATCTGAATCTTTATTATTTATTTTTTCACTATTTCTATATTAAAATGGCATTAAAAATTTAAGTTTGATGCAATAAAAATGTTTGTATTAATCGAAGTGCGTGAATTTTGCCTAATTTACGCATTCATTTGGCAGATATATTTTTTTATTTTTTTAAAAAAAGGTAATTTTACTAATCACGCGAATATAATAAATAAATTGACTAATCAATCGGTGCAACACCACTGTCATTCTGTCAATTTCTTTGTCGACGAGGAACTCATCCAGATTTTACTTGAAAAAATTTAATTTTCGAAGTTTCGATGATGCATGTTAATTATTAAACTGTAAACGTATTTGACTCGGTTCCTGACGCGATCTCTACTTATATGTCATAATTCGCATTATTTTTACGATATGTATTATTTTTACGATATGTATTTATTCGCAAAACTTTTTTTGATAATATCAACATTATGCAAAGTTTTAGAAAAACACGCACGTAGCAATTATGATTAAAAATAGATAAGTACTATTGTATATTTTTATTAATATATTGAAGCAATATGTTTGGAGCTACAGTTGCGCGGAATTAACTTGACGAAACTGCTGCACGTTCGTATTACGATTCGTGATATAATTATAATCCCTGGATAATTTTATTAATATGCTTAATCCAATGTTTCTAACTATAGTTGCACAAACTTCTTTTAATAGAATTGTCACACGTTTGCATCACGATGTAATATACGGCATGTGTGCATAATAAAATAGTCATCCGATAATTTTTTAAACATTCCTGATACTATATGATTACTTACAAATGCGCGATATTTATTTTCGATAACTTAAAATCTAAATAAATAATAATTATAATATACGGCATAATAAAATAGTCATCCGATAATTTTTTAAACATTCCTGATACTATATGATTACTTACAAATGCGCGATATTTATTTTTTTATTTTCAAAATCTAAATAAATAATAATTATATATATATAAAATAGGATTATATAAAAAGTTTAGATTAAATTATAGAAAGTTTAAATTATAAAAAGTTTAGTTTTATTAATTTTTAAAAATTATCTTTTTTATATTTCAGAATAATTTTGCCTTTAATTATGAAGAGAGAAAACAAGATTCTGAGATATCTTGTGTATGTTAAATTAATATGCGCGGATATCGTGTGCTATAATAATATAACAATAGCCTTCCAAAAATTCAGATTTTCCGAAATAGATGAAGTCATATAAATGCATTCCTCGCGTCGTTCTTACTCAGATCGTGACTTGTAAGAACATATAAGACAACGGTCATTTGATCGATCTATTACATGGATCGAGTACACTCGCTCCGCATTTGAACAACGCCACGATTGGTCATGAATCAATCTAGGTTGCCACTATTACAACGGTCACATTCTACGAATCGAAGATTCTCCCTTTTTTCTATGCATTCTTTTCCGTGGATCCTTTTAAGGACTTTCTATGACTAATGGGGAATTAATGTTTTACTAAAAAGATTTTTTAAAGCATTTTATTGGATTTGCTGAGCTGAATTTTGAGTAGTTCATTTCAAATCGTAAAAGTATTCTATATATAAATTGCGTTATATTTTATGGATTAAATAAAAATAGGATTATATAAAAAGTTTAGATTAAATTATAGAAAGTTTAAATTATAAAAAGTTTAGTTTTATTAATTTTTAAAAATTATCTTTTTTATATTTCAGAATAATTTTGCCTTTAATTATGAAGAGAGAAAACAAGATTCTGAGATATCTTGTGTATGTTAAATTAATATGCGCGGATATCGTGTGCTATAATAATATAACAATAGCCTTCCAAAAATTCAGATTTTCCGAAATAGATGAAGTCATATAAATGCATTCCTCGCGTCGTTCTTACTCAGATCGTGACTTGTAAGAACATATAAGACAACGGTCATTTGATCGATCTATTACATGGATCGAGTACACTCGCTCCGCATTTGAACAACGCCACGATTGGTCATGAATCAATCTAGGTTGCCACTATTACAACGGTCACATTCTACGAATCGAAGATTCTCCCTTTTTTCTATGCATTCTTTTCCGTGGATCCTTTTAAGGACTTTCTATGACTAATGGGGAATTAATGTTTTACTAAAAAGATTTTTTAAAGCATTTTATTGGATTTGCTGAGCTGAATTTTGAGTAGTTCATTTCAAATCGTAAAAGTATTCTATATATAAATTGCGTTATATTTTATGGATTAAATAAAAATAGGATTATATAAAAAGTTTAGATTAAATTATAGAAAGTTTAAATTATAAAAAGTTTAGTTTTATTAATTTTTAAAAATTATCTTTTTTATATTTCAGAATAATTTTGCCTTTAATTATGAAGAGAGAAAACAAGATTCTGAGATATCTTGTGTATGTTAAATTAATATGCGCGGATATCGTGTGCTATAATAATATAACAATAGCCTTCCAAAA
Organism: Formica exsecta; assembly: GCF_003651465.1. Classification (NCBI taxonomy): domain Eukaryota; kingdom Metazoa; phylum Arthropoda; class Insecta; order Hymenoptera; family Formicidae; genus Formica; species Formica exsecta. The sequence goes on from NW_021848537.1 coordinate 2,708,818, forward strand.
ATTCAGATTTTCCGAAATAGATGAAGTCATATAAATGCATTCCTCGCGTCGTTCTTACTCAGATCGTGACTTGTAAGAACATATAAGACAACGGTCATTTGATCGATCTATTACATGGATCGAGTACACTCGCTCCGCATTTGAACAACGCCACGATTGGTCATGAATCAATCTAGGTTGCCACTATTACAACGGTCACATTCTACGAATCGAAGATTCTCCCTTTTTTCTATGCATTCTTTTCCGTGGATCCTTTTAAGGACTTTCTATGACTAATGGGGAATTAATGTTTTACTAAAAAGATTTTTTAAAGCATTTTATTGGATTTGCTGAGCTGAATTTTGAGTAGTTCATTTCAAATCGTAAAAGTATTCTATATATAAATTGCGTTATATTTTATGGATTAAATAAAAATAGGATTATATAAAAAGTTTAGATTAAATTATAGAAAGTTTAAATTATAAAAAGTTTAGTTTTATTAATTTTTAAAAATTATCTTTTTTATATTTCAGAATAATTTTGCCTTTAATTATGAAGAGAGAAAACAAGATTCTGAGATATCTTGTGTATGTTAAATTAATATGCGCGGATATCGTGTGCTATAATAATATAACAATAGCCTTCCAAAAATTCAGATTTTCCGAAATAGATGAAGTCATATAAATGCATTCCTCGCGTCGTTCTTACTCAGATCGTGACTTGTAAGAACATATAAGACAACGGTCATTTGATCGATCTATTACATGGATCGAGTACACTCGCTCCGCATTTGAACAACGCCACGATTGGTCATGAATCAATCTAGGTTGCCACTATTACAACGGTCACATTCTACGAATCGAAGATTCTCCCTTTTTTCTATGCATTCTTTTCCGTGGATCCTTTTAAGGACTTTCTATGACTAATGGGGAATTAATGTTTTACTAAAAAGATTTTTTAAAGCATTTTATTGGATTTGCTGAGCTGAATTTTGAGTAGTTCATTTCAAATCGTAAAAGTATTCTATATATAAATTGCGTTATATTTTATGGATTAAATAAAAATAGGATTATATAAAAAGTTTAGATTAAATTATAGAAAGTTTAAATTATAAAAAGTTTAGTTTTATTAATTTTTAAAAATTATCTTTTTTATATTTCAGAATAATTTTGCCTTTAATTATGAAGAGAGAAAACAAGATTCTGAGATATCTTGTGTATGTTAAATTAATATGCGCGGATATCGTGTGCTATAATAATATAACAATAGCCTTCCAAAAATTCAGATTTTCCGAAATAGATGAAGTCATATAAATGCATTCCTCGCGTCGTTCTTACTCAGATCGTGACTTGTAAGAACATATAAGACAACGGTCATTTGATCGATCTATTACATGGATCGAGTACACTCGCTCCGCATTTGAACAACGCCACGATTGGTCATGAATCAATCTAGGTTGCCACTATTACAACGGTCACATTCTACGAATCGAAGATTCTCCCTTTTTTCTATGCATTCTTTTCCGTGGATCCTTTTAAGGACTTTCTATGACTAATGGGGAATTAATGTTTTACTAAAAAGATTTTTTAAAGCATTTTATTGGATTTGCTGAGCTGAATTTTGAGTAGTTCATTTCAAATCGTAAAAGTATTCTATATATAAATTGCGTTATATTTTATGGATTAAATAAAAATAGGATTATATAAAAAGTTTAGATTAAATTATAGAAAGTTTAAATTATAAAAAGTTTAGTTTTATTAATTTTTAAAAATTATCTTTTTTATATTTCAGAATAATTTTGCCTTTAATTATGAAGAGAGAAAACAAGATTCTGAGATATCTTGTGTATGTTAAATTAATATGCGCGGATATCGTGTGCTATAATAATATAACAATAGCCTTCCAAAAATTCAGATTTTCCGAAATAGATGAAGTCATATAAATGCATTCCTCGCGTCGTTCTTACTCAGATCGTGACTTGTAAGAACATATAAGACAACGGTCATTTGATCGATCTATTACATGGATCGAGTACACTCGCTCCGCATTTGAACAACGCCACGATTGGTCATGAATCAATCTAGGTTGCCACTATTACAACGGTCACATTCTACGAATCGAAGATTCTCCCTTTTTTCTATGCATTCTTTTCCGTGGATCCTTTTAAGGACTTTCTATGACTAATGGGGAATTAATGTTTTACTAAAAAGATTTTTTAAAGCATTTTATTGGATTTGCTGAGCTGAATTTTGAGTAGTTCATTTCAAATCGTAAAAGTATTCTATATATAAATTGCGTTATATTTTATGGATTAAATAAAAATAGGATTATATAAAAAGTTTAGATTAAATTATAGAAAGTTTAAATTATAAAAAGTTTAGTTTTATTAATTTTTAAAAATTATCTTTTTTATATTTCAGAATAATTTTGCCTTTAATTATGAAGAGAGAAAACAAGATTCTGAGATATCTTGTGTATGTTAAATTAATATGCGCGGATATCGTGTGCTATAATAATATAACAATAGCCTTCCAAAAATTCAGATTTTCCGAAATAGATGAAGTCATATAAATGCATTCCTCGCGTCGTTCTTACTCAGATCGTGACTTGTAAGAACATATAAGACAACGGTCATTTGATCGATCTATTACATGGATCGAGTACACTCGCTCCGCATTTGAACAACGCCACGATTGGTCATGAATCAATCTAGGTTGCCACTATTACAACGGTCACATTCTACGAATCGAAGATTCTCCCTTTTTTCTATGCATTCTTTTCCGTGGATCCTTTTAAGGACTTTCTATGACTAATGGGGAATTAATGTTTTACTAAAAAGATTTTTTAAAGCATTTTATTGGATTTGCTGAGCTGAATTTTGAGTAGTTCATTTCAAATCGTAAAAGTATTCTATATATAAATTGCGTTATATTTTATGGATTAAATAAAAATAGGATTATATAAAAAGTTTAGATTAAATTATAGAAAGTTTAAATTATAAAAAGTTTAGTTTTATTAATTTTTAAAAATTATCTTTTTTATATTTCAGAATAATTTTGCCTTTAATTATGAAGAGAGAAAACAAGATTCTGAGATATCTTGTGTATGTTAAATTAATATGCGCGGATATCGTGTGCTATAATAATATAACAATAGCCTTCCAAAAATTCAGATTTTCCGAAATAGATGAAGTCATATAAATGCATTCCTCGCGTCGTTCTTACTCAGATCGTGACTTGTAAGAACATATAAGACAACGGTCATTTGATCGATCTATTACATGGATCGAGTACACTCGCTCCGCATTTGAACAACGCCACGATTGGTCATGAATCAATCTAGGTTGCCACTATTACAACGGTCACATTCTACGAATCGAAGATTCTCCCTTTTTTCTATGCATTCTTTTCCGTGGATCCTTTTAAGGACTTTCTATGACTAATGGGGAATTAATGTTTTACTAAAAAGATTTTTTAAAGCATTTTATTGGATTTGCTGAGCTGAATTTTGAGTAGTTCATTTCAAATCGTAAAAGTATTCTATATATAAATTGCGTTATATTTTATGGATTAAATAAAAATAGGATTATATAAAAAGTTTAGATTAAATTATAGAAAGTTTAAATTATAAAAAGTTTAGTTTTATTAATTTTTAAAAATTATCTTTTTTATATTTCAGAATAATTTTGCCTTTAATTATGAAGAGAGAAAACAAGATTCTGAGATATCTTGTGTATGTTAAATTAATATGCGCGGATATCGTGTGCTATAATAATATAACAATAGCCTTCCAAAAATTCAGATTTTCCGAAATAGATGAAGTCATATAAATGCATTCCTCGCGTCGTTCTTACTCAGATCGTGACTTGTAAGAACATATAAGACAACGGTCATTTGATCGATCTATTACATGGATCGAGTACACTCGCTCCGCATTTGAACAACGCCACGATTGGTCATGAATCAATCTAGGTTGCCACTATTACAACGGTCACATTCTACGAATCGAAGATTCTCCCTTTTTTCTATGCATTCTTTTCCGTGGATCCTTTTAAGGACTTTCTATGACTAATGGGGAATTAATGTTTTACTAAAAAGATTTTTTAAAGCATTTTATTGGATTTGCTGAGCTGAATTTTGAGTAGTTCATTTCAAATCGTAAAAGTATTCTATATATAAATTGCGTTATATTTTATGGATTAAATAAAAATAGGATTATATAAAAAGTTTAGATTAAATTATAGAAAGTTTAAATTATAAAAAGTTTAGTTTTATTAATTTTTAAAAATTATCTTTTTTATATTTCAGAATAATTTTGCCTTTAATTATGAAGAGAGAAAACAAGATTCTGAGATATCTTGTGTATGTTAAATTAATATGCGCGGATATCGTGTGCTATAATAATATAACAATAGCCTTCCAAAAATTCAGATTTTCCGAAATAGATGAAGTCATATAAATGCATTCCTCGCGTCGTTCTTACTCAGATCGTGACTTGTAAGAACATATAAGACAACGGTCATTTGATCGATCTATTACATGGATCGAGTACACTCGCTCCGCATTTGAACAACGCCACGATTGGTCATGAATCAATCTAGGTTGCCACTATTACAACGGTCACATTCTACGAATCGAAGATTCTCCCTTTTTTCTATGCATTCTTTTCCGTGGATCCTTTTAAGGACTTTCTATGACTAATGGGGAATTAATGTTTTACTAAAAAGATTTTTTAAAGCATTTTATTGGATTTGCTGAGCTGAATTTTGAGTAGTTCATTTCAAATCGTAAAAGTATTCTATATATAAATTGCGTTATATTTTATGGATTAAATAAAAATAGGATTATATAAAAAGTTTAGATTAAATTATAGAAAGTTTAAATTATAAAAAGTTTAGTTTTATTAATTTTTAAAAATTATCTTTTTTATATTTCAGAATAATTTTGCCTTTAATTATGAAGAGAGAAAACAAGATTCTGAGATATCTTGTGTATGTTAAATTAATATGCGCGGATATCGTGTGCTATAATAATATAACAATAGCCTTCCAAAAATTCAGATTTTCCGAAATAGATGAAGTCATATAAATGCATTCCTCGCGTCGTTCTTACTCAGATCGTGACTTGTAAGAACATATAAGACAACGGTCATTTGATCGATCTATTACATGGATCGAGTACACTCGCTCCGCATTTGAACAACGCCACGATTGGTCATGAATCAATCTAGGTTGCCACTATTACAACGGTCACATTCTACGAATCGAAGATTCTCCCTTTTTTCTATGCATTCTTTTCCGTGGATCCTTTTAAGGACTTTCTATGACTAATGGGGAATTAATGTTTTACTAAAAAGATTTTTTAAAGCATTTTATTGGATTTGCTGAGCTGAATTTTGAGTAGTTCATTTCAAATCGTAAAAGTATTCTATATATAAATTGCGTTATATTTTATGGATTAAATAAAAATAGGATTATATAAAAAGTTTAGATTAAATTATAGAAAGTTTAAATTATAAAAAGTTTAGTTTTATTAATTTTTAAAAATTATCTTTTTTATATTTCAGAATAATTTTGCCTTTAATTATGAAGAGAGAAAACAAGATTCTGAGATATCTTGTGTATGTTAAATTAATATGCGCGGATATCGTGTGCTATAATAATATAACAATAGCCTTCCAAAAATTCAGATTTTCCGAAATAGATGAAGTCATATAAATGCATTCCTCGCGTCGTTCTTACTCAGATCGTGACTTGTAAGAACATATAAGACAACGGTCATTTGATCGATCTATTACATGGATCGAGTACACTCGCTCCGCATTTGAACAACGCCACGATTGGTCATGAATCAATCTAGGTTGCCACTATTACAACGGTCACATTCTACGAATCGAAGATTCTCCCTTTTTTCTATGCATTCTTTTCCGTGGATCCTTTTAAGGACTTTCTATGACTAATGGGGAATTAATGTTTTACTAAAAAGATTTTTTAAAGCATTTTATTGGATTTGCTGAGCTGAATTTTGAGTAGTTCATTTCAAATCGTAAAAGTATTCTATATATAAATTGCGTTATATTTTATGGATTAAATAAAAATAGGATTATATAAAAAGTTTAGATTAAATTATAGAAAGTTTAAATTATAAAAAGTTTAGTTTTATTAATTTTTAAAAATTATCTTTTTTATATTTCAGAATAATTTTGCCTTTAATTATGAAGAGAGAAAACAAGATTCTGAGATATCTTGTGTATGTTAAATTAATATGCGCGGATATCGTGTGCTATAATAATATAACAATAGCCTTCCAAAAATTCAGATTTTCCGAAATAGATGAAGTCATATAAATGCATTCCTCGCGTCGTTCTTACTCAGATCGTGACTTGTAAGAACATATAAGACAACGGTCATTTGATCGATCTATTACATGGATCGAGTACACTCGCTCCGCATTTGAACAACGCCACGATTGGTCATGAATCAATCTAGGTTGCCACTATTACAACGGTCACATTCTACGAATCGAAGATTCTCCCTTTTTTCTATGCATTCTTTTCCGTGGATCCTTTTAAGGACTTTCTATGACTAATGGGGAATTAATGTTTTACTAAAAAGATTTTTTAAAGCATTTTATTGGATTTGCTGAGCTGAATTTTGAGTAGTTCATTTCAAATCGTAAAAGTATTCTATATATAAATTGCGTTATATTTTATGGATTAAATAAAAATAGGATTATATAAAAAGTTTAGATTAAATTATAGAAAGTTTAAATTATAAAAAGTTTAGTTTTATTAATTTTTAAAAATTATCTTTTTTATATTTCAGAATAATTTTGCCTTTAATTATGAAGAGAGAAAACAAGATTCTGAGATATCTTGTGTATGTTAAATTAATATGCGCGGATATCGTGTGCTATAATAATATAACAATAGCCTTCCAAAAATTCAGATTTTCCGAAATAGATGAAGTCATATAAATGCATTCCTCGCGTCGTTCTTACTCAGATCGTGACTTGTAAGAACATATAAGACAACGGTCATTTGATCGATCTATTACATGGATCGAGTACACTCGCTCCGCATTTGAACAACGCCACGATTGGTCATGAATCAATCTAGGTTGCCACTATTACAACGGTCACATTCTACGAATCGAAGATTCTCCCTTTTTTCTATGCATTCTTTTCCGTGGATCCTTTTAAGGACTTTCTATGACTAATGGGGAATTAATGTTTTACTAAAAAGATTTTTTAAAGCATTTTATTGGATTTGCTGAGCTGAATTTTGAGTAGTTCATTTCAAATCGTAAAAGTATTCTATATATAAATTGCGTTATATTTTATGGATTAAATAAAAATAGGATTATATAAAAAGTTTAGATTAAATTATAGAAAGTTTAAATTATAAAAAGTTTAGTTTTATTAATTTTTAAAAATTATCTTTTTTATATTTCAGAATAATTTTGCCTTTAATTATGAAGAGAGAAAACAAGATTCTGAGATATCTTGTGTATGTTAAATTAATATGCGCGGATATCGTGTGCTATAATAATATAACAATAGCCTTCCAAAAATTCAGATTTTCCGAAATAGATGAAGTCATATAAATGCATTCCTCGCGTCGTTCTTACTCAGATCGTGACTTGTAAGAACATATAAGACAACGGTCATTTGATCGATCTATTACATGGATCGAGTACACTCGCTCCGCATTTGAACAACGCCACGATTGGTCATGAATCAATCTAGGTTGCCACTATTACAACGGTCACATTCTACGAATCGAAGATTCTCCCTTTTTTCTATGCATTCTTTTCCGTGGATCCTTTTAAGGACTTTCTATGACTAATGGGGAATTAATGTTTTACTAAAAAGATTTTTTAAAGCATTTTATTGGATTTGCTGAGCTGAATTTTGAGTAGTTCATTTCAAATCGTAAAAGTATTCTATATATAAATTGCGTTATATTTTATGGATTAAATAAAAATAGGATTATATAAAAAGTTTAGATTAAATTATAGAAAGTTTAAATTATAAAAAGTTTAGTTTTATTAATTTTTAAAAATTATCTTTTTTATATTTCAGAATAATTTTGCCTTTAATTATGAAGAGAGAAAACAAGATTCTGAGATATCTTGTGTATGTTAAATTAATATGCGCGGATATCGTGTGCTATAATAATATAACAATAGCCTTCCAAAAATTCAGATTTTCCGAAATAGATGAAGTCATATAAATGCATTCCTCGCGTCGTTCTTACTCAGATCGTGACTTGTAAGAACATATAAGACAACGGTCATTTGATCGATCTATTACATGGATCGAGTACACTCGCTCCGCATTTGAACAACGCCACGATTGGTCATGAATCAATCTAGGTTGCCACTATTACAACGGTCACATTCTACGAATCGAAGATTCTCCCTTTTTTCTATGCATTCTTTTCCGTGGATCCTTTTAAGGACTTTCTATGACTAATGGGGAATTAATGTTTTACTAAAAAGATTTTTTAAAGCATTTTATTGGATTTGCTGAGCTGAATTTTGAGTAGTTCATTTCAAATCGTAAAAGTATTCTATATATAAATTGCGTTATATTTTATGGATTAAATAAAAATAGGATTATATAAAAAGTTTAGATTAAATTATAGAAAGTTTAAATTATAAAAAGTTTAGTTTTATTAATTTTTAAAAATTATCTTTTTTATATTTCAGAATAATTTTGCCTTTAATTATGAAGAGAGAAAACAAGATTCTGAGATATCTTGTGTATGTTAAATTAATATGCGCGGATATCGTGTGCTATAATAATATAACAATAGCCTTCCAAAAATTCAGATTTTCCGAAATAGATGAAGTCATATAAATGCATTCCTCGCGTCGTTCTTACTCAGATCGTGACTTGTAAGAACATATAAGACAACGGTCATTTGATCGATCTATTACATGGATCGAGTACACTCGCTCCGCATTTGAACAACGCCACGATTGGTCATGAATCAATCTAGGTTGCCACTATTACAACGGTCACATTCTACGAATCGAAGATTCTCCCTTTTTTCTATGCATTCTTTTCCGTGGATCCTTTTAAGGACTTTCTATGACTAATGGGGAATTAATGTTTTACTAAAAAGATTTTTTAAAGCATTTTATTGGATTTGCTGAGCTGAATTTTGAGTAGTTCATTTCAAATCGTAAAAGTATTCTATATATAAATTGCGTTATATTTTATGGATTAAATAAAAATAGGATTATATAAAAAGTTTAGATTAAATTATAGAAAGTTTAAATTATAAAAAGTTTAGTTTTATTAATTTTTAAAAATTATCTTTTTTATATTTCAGAATAATTTTGCCTTTAATTATGAAGAGAGAAAACAAGATTCTGAGATATCTTGTGTATGTTAAATTAATATGCGCGGATATCGTGTGCTATAATAATATAACAATAGCCTTCCAAAAATTCAGATTTTCCGAAATAGATGAAGTCATATAAATGCATTCCTCGCGTCGTTCTTACTCAGATCGTGACTTGTAAGAACATATAAGACAACGGTCATTTGATCGATCTATTACATGGATCGAGTACACTCGCTCCGCATTTGAACAACGCCACGATTGGTCATGAATCAATCTAGGTTGCCACTATTACAACGGTCACATTCTACGAATCGAAGATTCTCCCTTTTTTCTATGCATTCTTTTCCGTGGATCCTTTTAAGGACTTTCTATGACTAATGGGGAATTAATGTTTTACTAAAAAGATTTTTTAAAGCATTTTATTGGATTTGCTGAGCTGAATTTTGAGTAGTTCATTTCAAATCGTAAAAGTATTCTATATATAAATTGCGTTATATTTTATGGATTAAATAAAAATAGGATTATATAAAAAGTTTAGATTAAATTATAGAAAGTTTAAATTATAAAAAGTTTAGTTTTATTAATTTTTAAAAATTATCTTTTTTATATTTCAGAATAATTTTGCCTTTAATTATGAAGAGAGAAAACAAGATTCTGAGATATCTTGTGTATGTTAAATTAATATGCGCGGATATCGTGTGCTATAATAATATAACAATAGCCTTCCAAAAATTCAGATTTTCCGAAATAGATGAAGTCATATAAATGCATTCCTCGCGTCGTTCTTACTCAGATCGTGACTTGTAAGAACATATAAGACAACGGTCATTTGATCGATCTATTACATGGATCGAGTACACTCGCTCCGCATTTGAACAACGCCACGATTGGTCATGAATCAATCTAGGTTGCCACTATTACAACGGTCACATTCTACGAATCGAAGATTCTCCCTTTTTTCTATGCATTCTTTTCCGTGGATCCTTTTAAGGACTTTCTATGACTAATGGGGAATTAATGTTTTACTAAAAAGATTTTTTAAAGCATTTTATTGGATTTGCTGAGCTGAATTTTGAGTAGTTCATTTCAAATCGTAAAAGTATTCTATATATAAATTGCGTTATATTTTATGGATTAAATAAAAATAGGATTATATAAAAAGTTTAGATTAAATTATAGAAAGTTTAAATTATAAAAAGTTTAGTTTTATTAATTTTTAAAAATTATCTTTTTTATATTTCAGAATAATTTTGCCTTTAATTATGAAGAGAGAAAACAAGATTCTGAGATATCTTGTGTATGTTAAATTAATATGCGCGGATATCGTGTGCTATAATAATATAACAATAGCCTTCCAAAAATTCAGATTTTCCGAAATAGATGAAGTCATATAAATGCATTCCTCGCGTCGTTCTTACTCAGATCGTGACTTGTAAGAACATATAAGACAACGGTCATTTGATCGATCTATTACATGGATCGAGTACACTCGCTCCGCATTTGAACAACGCCACGATTGGTCATGAATCAATCTAGGTTGCCACTATTACAACGGTCACATTCTACGAATCGAAGATTCTCCCTTTTTTCTATGCATTCTTTTCCGTGGATCCTTTTAAGGACTTTCTATGACTAATGGGGAATTAATGTTTTACTAAAAAGATTTTTTAAAGCATTTTATTGGATTTGCTGAGCTGAATTTTGAGTAGTTCATTTCAAATCGTAAAAGTATTCTATATATAAATTGCGTTATATTTTATGGATTAAATAAAAATAGGATTATATAAAAAGTTTAGATTAAATTATAGAAAGTTTAAATTATAAAAAGTTTAGTTTTATTAATTTTTAAAAATTATCTTTTTTATATTTCAGAATAATTTTGCCTTTAATTATGAAGAGAGAAAACAAGATTCTGAGATATCTTGTGTATGTTAAATTAATATGCGCGGATATCGTGTGCTATAATAATATAACAATAGCCTTCCAAAAATTCAGATTTTCCGAAATAGATGAAGTCATATAAATGCATTCCTCGCGTCGTTCTTACTCAGATCGTGACTTGTAAGAACATATAAGACAACGGTCATTTGATCGATCTATTACATGGATCGAGTACACTCGCTCCGCATTTGAACAACGCCACGATTGGTCATGAATCAATCTAGGTTGCCACTATTACAACGGTCACATTCTACGAATCGAAGATTCTCCCTTTTTTCTATGCATTCTTTTCCGTGGATCCTTTTAAGGACTTTCTATGACTAATGGGGAATTAATGTTTTACTAAAAAGATTTTTTAAAGCATTTTATTGGATTTGCTGAGCTGAATTTTGAGTAGTTCATTTCAAATCGTAAAAGTATTCTATATATAAATTGCGTTATATTTTATGGATTAAATAAAAATAGGATTATATAAAAAGTTTAGATTAAATTATAGAAAGTTTAAATTATAAAAAGTTTAGTTTTATTAATTTTTAAAAATTATCTTTTTTATATTTCAGAATAATTTTGCCTTTAATTATGAAGAGAGAAAACAAGATTCTGAGATATCTTGTGTATGTTAAATTAATATGCGCGGATATCGTGTGCTATAATAATATAACAATAGCCTTCCAAAAATTCAGATTTTCCGAAATAGATGAAGTCATATAAATGCATTCCTCGCGTCGTTCTTACTCAGATCGTGACTTGTAAGAACATATAAGACAACGGTCATTTGATCGATCTATTACATGGATCGAGTACACTCGCTCCGCATTTGAACAACGCCACGATTGGTCATGAATCAATCTAGGTTGCCACTATTACAACGGTCACATTCTACGAATCGAAGATTCTCCCTTTTTTCTATGCATTCTTTTCCGTGGATCCTTTTAAGGACTTTCTATGACTAATGGGGAATTAATGTTTTACTAAAAAGATTTTTTAAAGCATTTTATTGGATTTGCTGAGCTGAATTTTGAGTAGTTCATTTCAAATCGTAAAAGTATTCTATATATAAATTGCGTTATATTTTATGGATTAAATAAAAATAGGATTATATAAAAAGTTTAGATTAAATTATAGAAAGTTTAAATTATAAAAAGTTTAGTTTTATTAATTTTTAAAAATTATCTTTTTTATATTTCAGAATAATTTTGCCTTTAATTATGAAGAGAGAAAACAAGATTCTGAGATATCTTGTGTATGTTAAATTAATATGCGCGGATATCGTGTGCTATAATAATATAACAATAGCCTTCCAAAAATTCAGATTTTCCGAAATAGATGAAGTCATATAAATGCATTCCTCGCGTCGTTCTTACTCAGATCGTGACTTGTAAGAACATATAAGACAACGGTCATTTGATCGATCTATTACATGGATCGAGTACACTCGCTCCGCATTTGAACAACGCCACGATTGGTCATGAATCAATCTAGGTTGCCACTATTACAACGGTCACATTCTACGAATCGAAGATTCTCCCTTTTTTCTATGCATTCTTTTCCGTGGATCCTTTTAAGGACTTTCTATGACTAATGGGGAATTAATGTTTTACTAAAAAGATTTTTTAAAGCATTTTATTGGATTTGCTGAGCTGAATTTTGAGTAGTTCATTTCAAATCGTAAAAGTATTCTATATATAAATTGCGTTATATTTTATGGATTAAATAAAAATAGGATTATATAAAAAGTTTAGATTAAATTATAGAAAGTTTAAATTATAAAAAGTTTAGTTTTATTAATTTTTAAAAATTATCTTTTTTATATTTCAGAATAATTTTGCCTTTAATTATGAAGAGAGAAAACAAGATTCTGAGATATCTTGTGTATGTTAAATTAATATGCGCGGATATCGTGTGCTATAATAATATAACAATAGCCTTCCAAAAATTCAGATTTTCCGAAATAGATGAAGTCATATAAATGCATTCCTCGCGTCGTTCTTACTCAGATCGTGACTTGTAAGAACATATAAGACAACGGTCATTTGATCGATCTATTACATGGATCGAGTACACTCGCTCCGCATTTGAACAACGCCACGATTGGTCATGAATCAATCTAGGTTGCCACTATTACAACGGTCACATTCTACGAATCGAAGATTCTCCCTTTTTTCTATGCATTCTTTTCCGTGGATCCTTTTAAGGACTTTCTATGACTAATGGGGAATTAATGTTTTACTAAAAAGATTTTTTAAAGCATTTTATTGGATTTGCTGAGCTGAATTTTGAGTAGTTCATTTCAAATCGTAAAAGTATTCTATATATAAATTGCGTTATATTTTATGGATTAAATAAAAATAGGATTATATAAAAAGTTTAGATTAAATTATAGAAAGTTTAAATTATAAAAAGTTTAGTTTTATTAATTTTTAAAAATTATCTTTTTTATATTTCAGAATAATTTTGCCTTTAATTATGAAGAGAGAAAACAAGATTCTGAGATATCTTGTGTATGTTAAATTAATATGCGCGGATATCGTGTGCTATAATAATATAACAATAGCCTTCCAAAAATTCAGATTTTCCGAAATAGATGAAGTCATATAAATGCATTCCTCGCGTCGTTCTTACTCAGATCGTGACTTGTAAGAACATATAAGACAACGGTCATTTGATCGATCTATTACATGGATCGAGTACACTCGCTCCGCATTTGAACAACGCCACGATTGGTCATGAATCAATCTAGGTTGCCACTATTACAACGGTCACATTCTACGAATCGAAGATTCTCCCTTTTTTCTATGCATTCTTTTCCGTGGATCCTTTTAAGGACTTTCTATGACTAATGGGGAATTAATGTTTTACTAAAAAGATTTTTTAAAGCATTTTATTGGATTTGCTGAGCTGAATTTTGAGTAGTTCATTTCAAATCGTAAAAGTATTCTATATATAAATTGCGTTATATTTTATGGATTAAATAAAAATAGGATTATATAAAAAGTTTAGATTAAATTATAGAAAGTTTAAATTATAAAAAGTTTAGTTTTATTAATTTTTAAAAATTATCTTTTTTATATTTCAGAATAATTTTGCCTTTAATTATGAAGAGAGAAAACAAGATTCTGAGATATCTTGTGTATGTTAAATTAATATGCGCGGATATCGTGTGCTATAATAATATAACAATAGCCTTCCAAAAATTCAGATTTTCCGAAATAGATGAAGTCATATAAATGCATTCCTCGCGTCGTTCTTACTCAGATCGTGACTTGTAAGAACATATAAGACAACGGTCATTTGATCGATCTATTACATGGATCGAGTACACTCGCTCCGCATTTGAACAACGCCACGATTGGTCATGAATCAATCTAGGTTGCCACTATTACAACGGTCACATTCTACGAATCGAAGATTCTCCCTTTTTTCTATGCATTCTTTTCCGTGGATCCTTTTAAGGACTTTCTATGACTAATGGGGAATTAATGTTTTACTAAAAAGATTTTTTAAAGCATTTTATTGGATTTGCTGAGCTGAATTTTGAGTAGTTCATTTCAAATCGTAAAAGTATTCTATATATAAATTGCGTTATATTTTATGGATTAAATAAAAATAGGATTATATAAAAAGTTTAGATTAAATTATAGAAAGTTTAAATTATAAAAAGTTTAGTTTTATTAATTTTTAAAAATTATCTTTTTTATATTTCAGAATAATTTTGCCTTTAATTATGAAGAGAGAAAACAAGATTCTGAGATATCTTGTGTATGTTAAATTAATATGCGCGGATATCGTGTGCTATAATAATATAACAATAGCCTTCCAAAAATTCAGATTTTCCGAAATAGATGAAGTCATATAAATGCATTCCTCGCGTCGTTCTTACTCAGATCGTGACTTGTAAGAACATATAAGACAACGGTCATTTGATCGATCTATTACATGGATCGAGTACACTCGCTCCGCATTTGAACAACGCCACGATTGGTCATGAATCAATCTAGGTTGCCACTATTACAACGGTCACATTCTACGAATCGAAGATTCTCCCTTTTTTCTATGCATTCTTTTCCGTGGATCCTTTTAAGGACTTTCTATGACTAATGGGGAATTAATGTTTTACTAAAAAGATTTTTTAAAGCATTTTATTGGATTTGCTGAGCTGAATTTTGAGTAGTTCATTTCAAATCGTAAAAGTATTCTATATATAAATTGCGTTATATTTTATGGATTAAATAAAAATAGGATTATATAAAAAGTTTAGATTAAATTATAGAAAGTTTAAATTATAAAAAGTTTAGTTTTATTAATTTTTAAAAATTATCTTTTTTATATTTCAGAATAATTTTGCCTTTAATTATGAAGAGAGAAAACAAGATTCTGAGATATCTTGTGTATGTTAAATTAATATGCGCGGATATCGTGTGCTATAATAATATAACAATAGCCTTCCAAAAATTCAGATTTTCCGAAATAGATGAAGTCATATAAATGCATTCCTCGCGTCGTTCTTACTCAGATCGTGACTTGTAAGAACATATAAGACAACGGTCATTTGATCGATCTATTACATGGATCGAGTACACTCGCTCCGCATTTGAACAACGCCACGATTGGTCATGAATCAATCTAGGTTGCCACTATTACAACGGTCACATTCTACGAATCGAAGATTCTCCCTTTTTTCTATGCATTCTTTTCCGTGGATCCTTTTAAGGACTTTCTATGACTAATGGGGAATTAATGTTTTACTAAAAAGATTTTTTAAAGCATTTTATTGGATTTGCTGAGCTGAATTTTGAGTAGTTCATTTCAAATCGTAAAAGTATTCTATATATAAATTGCGTTATATTTTATGGATTAAATAAAAATAGGATTATATAAAAAGTTTAGATTAAATTATAGAAAGTTTAAATTATAAAAAGTTTAGTTTTATTAATTTTTAAAAATTATCTTTTTTATATTTCAGAATAATTTTGCCTTTAATTATGAAGAGAGAAAACAAGATTCTGAGATATCTTGTGTATGTTAAATTAATATGCGCGGATATCGTGTGCTATAATAATATAACAATAGCCTTCCAAAAATTCAGATTTTCCGAAATAGATGAAGTCATATAAATGCATTCCTCGCGTCGTTCTTACTCAGATCGTGACTTGTAAGAACATATAAGACAACGGTCATTTGATCGATCTATTACATGGATCGAGTACACTCGCTCCGCATTTGAACAACGCCACGATTGGTCATGAATCAATCTAGGTTGCCACTATTACAACGGTCACATTCTACGAATCGAAGATTCTCCCTTTTTTCTATGCATTCTTTTCCGTGGATCCTTTTAAGGACTTTCTATGACTAATGGGGAATTAATGTTTTACTAAAAAGATTTTTTAAAGCATTTTATTGGATTTGCTGAGCTGAATTTTGAGTAGTTCATTTCAAATCGTAAAAGTATTCTATATATAAATTGCGTTATATTTTATGGATTAAAAAAATAAGATTTTCTTGTATATTTATATGCTTTTAATTTATAACAAGGTTTTTTAAAGCATCAACCATGTGTTTCAGCTTATTTTTCGATTGTCATGTAATCTTCATGTAATCTTTGCGATTTTTATGAATTACATTAGTATTAGTAGATATATACTTTTATTTTTATATAAATCTTTTAAACGTTCTTAAAATATTTATATTATATATGTATATGTATTATATATATGTATATAATGCGTATAAAAAAAATTTTGTGGACATTCAAGATTTTCAAAATGTCTTATCTCTTCAATTAATATGTGGAATGAAAAATTATATATACATACTTTATCAATATATTTGGGAATCAATTTAAAGTTGAATTTTTCTAAGCATCTTGTGGCTGCAAACATCGTGCGTTTCTAATACTAAATAAATATAATTCTAATAAATTTTCGCGCTACATAAAATTCTTTTGCAATATATATAAATAAACGCTTTTTTTTTAAAAAGATATTAAATTTTGAATTTGTGAAAGAGATATGATAACGGACATTTAGATACGCATTAATTAACGGAAAATGAAATCAACGACGATTCGGTCGGTAGGTCGTCGCCTTGAAAAATATCTGCGGGCTTCCTAAAGCAATTTCACGTTACGAAGAATATCATCAAACCGGTTTGCCCACCCTAATGGCCAGGGTCCTTAACCTTCTTGCAAAGACAATGATTTAAACTGCAATGCCGAGCTCACGAGATAAGCCCACGCGGTTTCCAACATAGAGCATGACGTCACGGATGTAAATTCTCAAAAAGCAGGAATTCTGCGCTAGGTTAATTGCGTAGGCTAATTTCCAGAAGAATTAGATACGTAAAGTATCGCTATACTTCTCTGGCTAACATTTACGATCGATAATACCAAATTATGCCGGATAACTGGATTTTTGCTACAGCCATGCATCGTCTGATTGTGATCTTCATAGCAATTCCGTCTGTTCTATTCTCTTTAAGACCTTAAAAATTTCTTACAACCCGGAATCCACGAACAAGATAGCTTAGATAACGTTGTAACTTATATGGTGATAAAATGGTTAAGGTCCCGCACACAGCTCATTTTATACATCATCATCACATGTTATATCTTATCATGTTATAATCTCTAACTCAATCGGACTCTTAATCCTGTCAAGATAAAGTTTAGAATACGGTATATATATGGAGATTAAAAACTTTTAATTTGAATTCGCAGGACGCAGTTAATTGCCTCGTATATTTGAGAGGGAGAAGAATTTCGCGTCAAAAGTCTTGGTTAATCGTAACAACTATCAAGATAATAAGAATAATGTATGTCTGTACGTTTTAGTAGCACTTCCCACATTTTATTTTTTCGTATTCTTACTTCAAAACAAAGATCAATATTTTAGACAATTTTTTTGAACATAGGAAACAAAGTTAAGACGAACGAACCTTACGAATGACAAGCGAACGCTTTCTCCAGTAATAAAATTCATCTTTGATGTCCGAGGCAAATTCCTGCCATATATTAGCACATCAATTTATCGCGCCAACTCCCAAATTCTTTTCAGTGGGTGCCGATAAATTCTGATACATTTCCGGCATCTGATAACTCAGGATGAATTAATGCGAGCGTCAGAAGTGTCTGCGTAATTCGGAATCGATAATGCTTCCTTGCACTTTCTGTCTTTCCACAGTTCATAACAAAACGTTATTCCCTCTTTTGTTTTTCTCATTTGATATACTTTATTTCAACAAAATTCTAATAAAAAATGCTTAATTATTTGAAGATACTTAATATTCTGAAAATTGAAAAATTGTAAAAAAAGTCACATTCGTTCAAATTTTCTATAAAAAATAAACGCCAAATTTACCAAAGAATACGCCCTCTAAGTTTGACAGAGTATTCCAGAATTAATTAGTAGAAAAAAAGAGGAGTAATATATACGTCTATATAAATTTTCGAAACTATCATGTTACATCATCTACTTATTACTCGATAGTTTCTCCAAATAGGATCAATATCAGAAAATATTCGATGTTGGCAGTAAAGTATTGATGTATTGGAAATATTCTTAGGTTCAATAAACTAATTAATTACGTAACGCGATATTTTGAGGTATTTCATATCTTTTTGCATTTTAATTCGAAAAGACAAAATTCACAATTTAAATGTTAATTTAACCAGAAAAGATGAATCACTTATATTCCATGATATCGTAATTATACGCGATATTTCATCTTATTTTCTATACGTGAACTCGGCGAAACCCTGTTTTCGAATGCCGGTCCTAATGGACCGATGGCTGAAAAATTCGAAGCAGAATCTCGAATGACATCACTCGCGTGAATTTCCGGGTAGGAATCGGAGCACGCCGCAAAAATTTCCTCGTTCCTTCGCATATACATGAGCTCCCTTTCGTGGGATCCTCACAAGTATTCGCATTTCTCGCAACAAAAGTCAATTCTAATTTAGCCTTAATTAATCTAATTTAATTCAAATTTATTCTCGCATACATATTCTAAATTACGAATCTATAAAAAATTTTAAACTGATTTAAAATAATATAACTTACATTTATATCGAGTTTTTGCCCTCTCATTCACTGCGTATGAATACAGCTTTACGTAAGTCCCACATATCTCTGACAACAAGGAGGGCAAGAAACGAGCGGACTTTAAACGACGCGTAAATATGCATATCAATCCGCTGACATCGTGAGGAACTGCCTTACGCCAACGGCATGCGAAAAACGCATGGCTATCGCCGGAGAATGGCAGCATGCGTATTTCAGAACTTTTGTAGCAATGCCGTACTCTTCTTTTTTATATTGTATTTACTATAAATATATAAGGTACTCCACATTTAACAGAACTCATATTTATCTAGAAATTTTTTGATTATTATTTTGTATAACAATTATTAAATCATAAGCGATTAATTGAGACAATTTTTCAGAAAATAAGAGATAATCCTTAATTCTTTTACGAAAAGATTTTATTTTAACAAAATTTATAAGTTAAAGTTTAATTACAAAGACACTTTATAAAGGAAGAATCTGCGATTAATTATAATCTCTGTCGATATTTTATTAATAAATAATTGAGTCGAATTTGACGAGAAGTGGCTCGTCAAATTTCGAACACCTTGTACATTCGCTAACCGTTGATATAATCTGCAAACGAGACATTCTAACACGAACCACAATATGCATCGTCCTCTCTCGCAGTCTAAAAATTTACATACATTTACGGTGCATCTGTAGACAATCAGCTGGCTAAAAATATTGTCCTAGAAGGACGTCATAGACGCCATGATAAAATATATCATTAAAAATTAATGATAAAATAAAAATAAATCATTTTGTTTCTATATTAAATCGAGCGACGCACTTTGCGAGAACAAATGTTCTTTATTTCGGGTCACCATAATTGACTGTCGAAATCGGCAAATATGCTTCCGGAAATGTGTATGGATTCTTACATACTTCGATATCTTATATTTACACATCTTGAAATCTTGTCACCTTTAACATTTTTAGATAGCGTTAGCATATATTTACCTTAGAATATTCTAAAAGAGACATGCCTACTTTTTACTCTGTCCCTAATATATATTTGATGTTGTATGTTTGCATTAATAGTAATATGTATTTATCAGAATTATTTATTTGAAAATAATTTGGAAATAATATATATTCTTCTGTCATAAATTCAACTATAGAATAGATAAATATATGTACGTCGCTACTTTTACTATATATTGCTCAAATGGTTCTTTTTCTTTCGTATATATCTTTTAAGATATTATATTTGCATTAGAATCTCATTAAACGTAAGTTTGAACGACAGGCACATATACATATATTAGTCGGATATTTTTAATAAAATATTAAAACAGGATGTTTTTTTTAACAAAAATATTTGAAGGCTGAGAATTTAAGAATTTTGATTAAGATTAGATAGAGATAGTAATTTCATATACTTTAAGATCTTCCAGTTTCTAGTATTGGCTATATGCTAAATTTGTTTTTCTTAATTTAATTAAAGTTATATTTTAGATTTAGCGATTTTTATATATATTTTTTGCTCGGAATTTAATTGTCGAATTTAAGCGCTCTTTTGTTAAATTGTAAACAGCTGAATTTCATTGGCCATTAAGCTTTTACAACCTATTAATGTAAAATTACAAATTATTGAAATATTAAAAATATTGAATATTATAAATTGAATATTTTCTAAACTTTTTTTGCGAATGTTTTTTTAAATAATCGGTTACTGAACTTTCTTTTCGTCGCTTTAATATTCGCTGCAAACCGGATCAGTCGGGATTATTTAAAGGTAAAATAAGGATGATGTGACTCCACCGCGTGCGTTGAGGTAGAATGGTTAAATCCGATAAAAGACTTTATATTTCTTGGAAGGCATCCTTGCGTGCTGGACGATACTTCCACAAACTATACATTATTTCCAGAATCAACGAATACCCGATTTATCATAAAAAAATAATGAAATGTTGCAGGAAAGAAATGCGCTTAGAAAGAAAGACATAATTCTTAGCATAACATGCTAGTGTTTACGAAACACAAAAGAAATACCTTAACAATTTGTACAATTTCTAGAATATATTTTATAAATAACGTTAGAGAGAGAGAGAGAGAGTATTTACTTATTTAGGATATGTATATAACATCTCTTTATATTTTACAAAATATAAACAAATATATAAATTGTTTAAGAAATTAATCAATAATTTTTATATATTACTAAAAACCTACATATATCTTTTTATGCTAATACTTTATTTAAAAAAATGAAAATTTGATGAATTTTATAATATTAAAAGACATATTAGAGAGAATTAATACTTTTCTTCTCTCTCTCTCCATAGAATTTATTGTAATTGGTCAGGTGGAGATTCGGGAATTAAAAGTTTCCAGTATCTGCACTTCTTATTGCGGATCTACGTATTGTGATTTCAATTCTAATTTATTCGAGCTCATTTGGAAGGAAAATGATTTTTGCCGGTATACTATAATATCTACATTATTAAACCATCTTACATCAATAATAATGGCAAAGCACAGCAGGATTTCGGCAAGAAGAAAGTTATTTTTAAACAGATAAGACATGTATCGTGCGCGATAAGTCTATTAAAAACAGGATTTCTAACATCGATATTTTATATAAAGAGCGTCTTTTTAAAATATTACCAAATTCTATTATCCGGGAATCATATATTATAAAGATGTCTATTATAAAGTGATTAATAGCTGTTATTAAGAATTTCCCTGGAGAAATCTTTAAATTTGTTTTTACAAAATTTGTACACAAAGAAAACAATAAGAACCTATCATTGCTATAATTTCCACGAAACGTGCGCTGAATAGTGATAATTAAGATGCACGATTCGATTAAGAACGCGATTGCTAATAATCAATTAATGTTTATCGACATTTCGAAGCCATCGTTTCACAATACGTTCTTCAAAGAATAAATAGATAAATTATATTTTAGTGATTTTTCAAAAATACAAATTTTTAAGAATTAATAAACTAATCCTTCTGATTTGTATTTGTAACATCAATTAAGCAAACTTTCGACCAATTGATTCTGTAATCAGCATACAAAACGATTATATGCTAAGGACACACAAAGAGAAAAGTTAACTGTTGCAATGAACAATGGCCATGCATTCTAGAATCATACAAAGCCTTATAGAAGTCAACCGTATTCGAACAACAACACAAAGGGCATTGAAAGAGCGTTCCTCGAATCCAATTAAACGGCATATTGATCCATAATTAATTGATTCCTCTGAAAGCCGATCGTTATTAATCACCTCGATGTATACTCCACGCGTTACCATTAACTAAATATGGAGAAATTATTCGAGATTAATTCATCTGCTTATCCATCAAGCGTGGGAGACAAATATAAGGTTAAAGACTTAAACCTAAGTGCGTTTACGTAAGAGCGCACCTGAACCACATTCCCCGAGCAACGCATCTTCAATCGAGGTCCATCCGTTTAGCCAACCGGGATCAAGATGCGCATACTGATGGGAATAATCCTTTGCAAGCGGTATCGAATATCAAGATCCTATCACACATTTGATCCCGTTATTTCCAGAGACAGAGATAGATCCAGAGAGAGAATAAGGCAAACATAAATTGGATTGAATTAACGAGATATATAATAATAATATAAGATGATATAAATATAATAAAACAAAATGAGATGACACTACACCTTTGTAGTGTCGCATTGTATTAACGCAAACAAATGTTTGTAATTTTTAAAAGACAAGAATTTTCGAGTAATGTCCTTCGTAAAGTGAAGCAATTCAAAATGCAATCTCCGAGACGAATTAAGATACAAGGAAAATTAACGATTAGATAATGTGCCAAATTAATTCTATCATTACTAATGACTTGGAATGGAAAAATTATATTTTATATGAAAGAGGAGGAGAGTCGAAACGAGAAGAATAAGGAAAAGAGAAGATGCGAGCATGTGGATATAGGATCCGTCGGGGGGTCGGCCACCCGGGACCCCCACCCTGTATAAAAGTCTTTTTCTGCCGGCGACCTGTTCAGTCTTTCAGTTCGAACGGCGCGCTGCGTGCGATTATCTTCAGGAATCATCCTCGTTGTCGTCGTCCTGCAAAGGTGATCGGTCGCATACTATGCCCTACTGAGAGAAGATTCTCGTTAAGATGCTGCGGCGTGCCACCGCTGCTCTCTTCACCCTGGTACGTTTAACTTCCTTGATATCATTCCGCGCGCTTTCCTCGGGATTTAGAAAATCAATGAATTTGCAATAAAAGCCGCAATCGCTCTCGAACTAATTTCTTTCTCGAGATGCGAGAAACCTCATTACTGAAAATATCATTTCGTTTAATAAAATCAGTCATAAATTAAAATAACGCATTAAAAAAATATGCGTTTAATAAATTGATCTAACGAACGAAATGGTGAAGTAAAGATAAATTATAAAATAAAGAATAGAATTTTATCATATATAAATCATTGTTTTATCTCAAAAAATTTACTGGAAATAATTAATTAAAAATTAAATTTGAAATTTATTTAAGTTGTTTTATATTAAATAAATTAAATTAAATATAAATTTAACATAATTAATTTCATAAATAATAAGCGTTAAAAAGTTAGTATTAAATTAATATTAAACGTTAATAAAATCTTAAGTTAGCGTTTAATTTTTATAATTTGCTGTCTAGTGTTTCTCTCTGGCATGGTCATTACTATTACTATCTATTATATAATATTTATGCAGTGTAATAGTACGTAATAGAAAGTGACGCTGATTACAAACCGATAATATCCGCGCTTTGTCGTGACTCATTATCCATGAGACTTTCATTGATCTTGGCACTCAGTCAAGGGAGAGAGAATGCTATTGCACTATATTTCATTCATAACTCTCTCAATGCCGCGATGTTGATATCGTGCAACATCGTGCACGATGCATAATGCAGTGTCCTAAACTTTGACCTGCGACTTCTCTATCAAGTTAACATCAAACTCGCCTAACTATCTCAATGCGCTATTAATAATATTATTATATATATTAGCCTATGTATCAACATTACTCTATTATTATATAAATATCACGTTACAAATTTATATTATGCAAATTGATTGACTTAAATAAACGTAATTGTAACAAGCGAGTTATACATTTGATTCAATCAACAATATAAAAATGTTCTGTATATTTTAAACTTAATTTATATAATTAAAAATATCATCATTTTTTTCGTAGCACTATTGATATGAATATAGAAACGCCGTATATCTTCAGATTTATTAATAGCAAAACGGATTGTATCCAAAGATAATTTCTATAGATGCGAGATAACTATAGTATAACCGGTAGTCATCAATCATTGCCAGAACCACTTTCCATGGAATGACTCGAACATTTCGCAAGTACGATTCTACCCTGTAATTCGAGTCGAGTATTTTATGTTTCCAAATTAAACTCGAGTGCAAGGTCTTCAATATTTAGGACGCATCCAATAAGATCTATTTGTTTTATGTACCTTGTAAAGTGCGTTTTTTAAAAAGATATAAGCGATCAAGATATTGAATAATTTTTTATGAATTAATCAACGTAAATATAAAACAGAAAAAACAGAGATCTTTCGTTTAACTAAGGTGGATTTTAATATAACGTTTAATTATCAAGAAAATATAAAGAAAAACGAACTTGAGTTGAGATTGATCGAAAAATGGCTTAGTAACTGAAGTTTGTATGCATTTTTCCAGAAACCGTTTTATTGATTCTTTTGACGATAATTGTCGATTAACTGAAGTCCATGAAAATATTCATGGAAAGTTTATTGCCAAAATAGGTATTGGGTCCGCGAGTGGTGATCAAATGTCAGATGAGATGTCGGGTAAAATGAGTCACATGCAGACGTTTGTCGTTAAAAATGCGTCATTCACATCTGATGCGAAGTTTCGTCCTTGGCGTGCCGGCACGTTATTTGGAAGCTTAAAATAAAAGGCGTGTGATTCTGCATACTTCAATAGATCTTCTTCTCGTATCACCTTATACGCATTTGTAATTTGATTGAATGACATCGGGATGTTCGAAACATCAGACTTGCTCATTTTAATTGTACTCTTTGTACAAATAAGTATATTCTAGTTGTAACGACAGACAAGAAAGAGACAAAGAGTGCAATTATAACCTTTTAATAATCTTTTAAATTTATTGTGTGTGTATTATATGAATATTTATGAAAATATATATCTTATATAAACCAAAATATTTTTCTGAAAAGTGACAGATATTTTTTATAATACTTAAGTAAGATTAAAAATCATTTAGCAGAGCTACGAAATATATATTTAATTATATGTGTATAAAAAGAGAGAGAGAGATTTATTGTCAATAAAATTCATTAATTTTAATTATAATTACCGGTATGAAAGTCGGTTGCGGTTTTATGGCATAGTGTAATGAGATGGCGGTACATCAAAAAAGACTGAAAGACAGGATAGAGGGTATTTAAAGACAGTTGTTCTTACATTTCATTAACGAAATCCCGACATTTATAATTGTCTCTCTATCTGTGGTCTTATTACTGGAATATTGAGAAATTATTTGAATGTTGAAAAATTATTAATTGATTGAATTTTATTTTAAATGAAGCTACAGACACAAAATTATATGAAATATCTCAAATAATTCACTATTTATAAGACATAGAAAACTAGCGAATTTTTCAACATTTTGTTATCAAAAACAGATTTAAAAATAACAGGCAAATTTCATTAATACATTTTACCCATTTATTGTCAGTATATATTATTAGTCACTTGGAACTTTAACAAGCTTGCTCGCCATTCAATAACTTTATCCATAATTGACTTAAAATAATAGACAGGGTAGATATTCTCCGGGTGCTATTCTTGTTCTTCCCATGCGCGATTAATTGATCGAAATGTTTTAAAAATGATTGAACTCTAACAACTGAATTATATCGCTGAGATCAATGCCGTCGACCGTGCAAACAATTGTGTACCGGAGGCTTCGCCCCAGGCTAAAATCGCTGATTCCTTACGCAACCGCTTACAGGTGACTTTCACTGGAAGATGATGCATTGATCCGGCCCCTATGTACGCGATTCATAAGGTGATACAGCTTTGGCCATTTGACGGGCAGATTTGCCACGAGCAATTAAAAGAGATCCGGCTACGTCAAATGTCGTCCTCTTTACCTTTAACTCATACTAAAGTCTCGAACACGCACCTTTTGTTTATTCCGATCGATTCTTGATAATGTTCAACCGAGATTCGCAGAAAGTAAATGCAATTTTATATGTTCGCGATCAAAAATATTAACCTCCCTCATTTCTTACACTGTGATTTTTTTATATAATTTATGTAATCACTAATACAGATGTTAATTAAATTCGAGATAGTGAAAGCAATTTGAATGATCAACTCTTTAAAGACGAAGGTTGATTAGCGATTTCTAGCATGATATTAAAGATCGCATTGTATTCTTTGCGTAGTCAAAGATGAAGTCGAGATCGAGTAAGGTGAATCCTCGGCTGAAATAAGAGCACGCAGTTGCATTTTTCCAATACTATTATATCGATATTAATACTAACGTTTTTTTAAATAATTTTAGATAATAAAATATATAAATAAAATAAAAATAAAATGTGATAATAAAACGACTGAAATAATGGAATAAATAAGGTATAGCGAAAAATATATATAAAATATATAATTTAATTAAAAAATTAAACAATTTAATGATTATCTATGCATTGAAAATTTATATGAATTACGTAATGATGGTTATTACTTCTTTCACTCTGTATATAATATATTTGGCAATTGATAATCGATTAACCAGTAATTATTGGCAATTGTTGCAAAATTTGCTAGATCTATTGATTTACTTTTCATTTGTAGCCTCGTTGATTTATTTGAAGTTGATTAAAAGGGGTTCACTAGGTTTCTGGAGCATTTCTTCTAGCATTACGCATATTACCCGCCCATACCGGCAATTTGACTCATGGCGTTGCATAAATTAACATATCTTATACTATATAGTCGATGACTCTACAACATTTGCTTAAGTCGAGGATTGAAGCTATAATTAATAAATCGTAGTCCCGTAATTTTCACAGTTTAATTTCCGAGTAAATACGTGGGAAAAGAACTTTATTCCAATTATTGTTTTTACTATTACGAATGTGTACCGTTCTCTCTCAGGTCTACAGTTTGTCATTTCAACTTAACAAATAGATATTGGTTCTGATCCTTTAAACAGGACCAGCTTGTATCTAGGTAAAACAGACATATTCATATTTTTTAGCATACAGAAAAAATCAAAATTACGAAAACAATAAATCAAATCGATATATTTTAATTTATTTCATTATTTTATTAACATATTTTTTTATCTTACATTAGTTTTAAATTGTTAATACTCGGTATTATACTCGGTTGTCAAGTTTATAGATTATTTATTGATTGAGTTTTTGGGAGTAAAAAGAGAGAGAAAAAAAAACATATATAAATATACTTTAATCTTCTTTAATAAAATAAAATATAGAATAACATTTTGTCTGGAATCAAAATAAATCAAATATGAAAATAAGATTGCATCAGAGAGCAAATGGCTTGTAATACTTAAACATTATGATTGCCTTGACTGAAACGATCTCGCTCTTTCTCTCTCTCTATTGTCCACTAAAATATCGCAATATAAATACCGTAGGGATTAATCCTCACGGCAACATTTGACGTGGCAAGTGCGCATGGGGGAAGGGTTCGGCCGGGAGTAGCATATATTAACCTTTTCGTTATATAGTCTGTCAACTCTCGGGGAAGAAAAAGACGACGAAGAGGAATCCCGCTCGCGCAGCCTTCTTGGAATCGCGACTTTCCCTTCTCGTGGGTGGAACGTTGAGATCATCAATCGCGCGACATCGAGCCGCGGATCTTGGGGCCAGACCTAACTTAACGCGGCCGACCAGGACACGTGCTACTTTTGACAGCACGAACGAACGCTCTCTCGTTATTTATACGAGAAATTTTCGTCGAACATGAATCGATTACGAAATCGGATAGAACGATTTATACTAGCGATTGTTAAGTATTGTCGAACCAAAAGTTTTGGACGTGAGTGAGAATAATTGAGAGATTATTCTATGTAGCTGATACGAAATATAAAACGCATTAAATTTAAAAAATTGAAAAATTATATTTAAAAAAGTGGATTAATCTCGGTTAATTGTTTTGATACAAATAGTCTTTTTTTTTTGTTCTACCAGACAAACTTATGATCATGATGACAATCAAACAAAAATATTAAGCGTGTATTTTATAATTAATTTAAATATTCGGCAAGTAAAATAAACATGAGAAATTAAGTTTGGCTCTTTCGTGACTGATTTTAAAATACTGGAGCTTAAGATACAGACATAACAATTCATCTTCATTGGATTGAGACTTAAATTAAAATTAATTTCAGTAGTCTTTCTTTCTCGCAGATTAAGTGTGCGATTAAACATCCGCCAAACGCGTTTAGATATATCATGACGAAGGAACTCCAATAACGTATCCTTACCTTGACATTCTCTTGACCTGTAAGTGCGAAAGAGACCATTTCATTCGCCACGTCCATTTAGGGAGATGGTGAAGACACAAGTGTAATCTTCCGAGAGAACATTGCTAGCTTTCGTAACAGCATCCAACGATCCTGTTACGAGAGCACAGGTATTCTTCGTTATTATTATCGCCACAAGGCTCACCGGTGATAGAGCGGCAAGAGTGAACGGGGAAGGATCCGGATTCGGTGCCAAATTCGAAAATTTTATCTCCGGAACTGACTCACCGATGAAATATAGAAATTACCTGTTCTTACATTTGCGAGATTTGATTCGCGTAAGATTTTATTATCGAGGTTTATCAAATAATACATGTGTTTCTGATAAATGGCGCATATGAAATAACGGTTTGGTAGTTGTTTTTAAATATTTTAATACTTTTTTTATTACCCTTAGCATCACTGAATTATTTTACGCAAGTAATTAATTTGCTAAAAGCAAGTTTATAAGAGAGTCCTCGTCTCATGCAAATTGAAAATTAAAAAAAGCATTTCTACTGTTAGTTATTGATCATCTTCGACTTTCGCTTATGCAGAATGGATAATTAATTGAGATCGGAAACGGCAGCGAAAGATACATAATTTTTTTACCATTCGAGAAAGTGGTAATATATTACCTCATCGAAGAGATGGCAATATATTCGAAGATAAAGAAGATGAGTTCCGCATATTGAGCAATCTTCTGTTTTAAAGGTGTATCTTGATCTCATTTCAACTCTCATAATTTATACGTTACGTATATGTCGCGAGAACTGATCTGTATAGCTACTAATTGAATTTTCTTAAGGTCGGAGTGATACATCAATTCGTCTTTTTACGTATTATAAGGAAAAAATTTATGATTCTATTAAAGAAAAACATTAGATGACTTTAATTTTCCGTAGAAAAGCATTTAAAAAATTTTTAGCATTTTGTTCTTTATCGAAAACCAATAAATTTTTTCGTCTATATATCAGGAGCAATTCAAATATTATGGCAAATACTCTATATATTTTCTAAATATATATTACATGTAATGTGATTAAAAGCAATTGATTGACAGAAATATCGCGCTCAAGGAGAGATTTTTGTATTTCCATAATCGTGCGATACATCTCGTGCTTAAACTCAGTAGTTACAAATCGCTACGACTGCAGGAATGGGAAACATCGATGATATTTCACGATTGTACTTATAGATCGTATCAAATACTTAATCTTGGCGACTGATATTAAAGGGCAACTGTTTTTAAACACCACCTGATAATTACGTTATGACGCTTTGCGTTGGAAATGTCACGAGCCTTGACGAAGCAAAATTATTGCGACTGGCACAACCATTTCTTATTAGCACGAGATATTTCCATAAAGGTAGCATAATGTCTTATAGTACATACATTTATGTGAGTTTGCAGAAATAAATGATTATAATTTCACTATTAAACATTTGAAAAAATTATTATGTTTATATAAGATACAATAAATATCTTTGAATTTTTATATGTGTCATATGTAATAAATTCTTAATTCATAATAATAATTCGTAATAAAAACTTAAATGTTAGATTTTCTAATATAATTATTAGACTTAAAAACTTAAATGTTAGATTTCTAATATAATTATTAGAGCCATTATTAACGATACAATACGATGATGCAGATTCACATTATCTTCTCTATTTTTTATTCAATTCTGTTTTGTTATCAATTTTCAATTTTTTAGCTTACTGGGTACATCATATTGTATACGTGTGCCGCTAATTTATTAATAATATTCTTTGTAACATTTTCATTTTTGTAGGGAATTAAATATGACTTGTGAAAGTAAAAATTAAAATTGGATCGCAGATTAAATATTCACGTGACTTGTATGCAGACTTGAATTATCTCTGCCTCGACACTTATAAATAAAAATCAATAATTGTTTTTTAGTTGATTGCTACATGCGTGTCGCAACTCACTCAGGAACCAAAAAGCAGAAATCGGAACAACGATGTGATTCTGAATATTAGCGATGAACAAAAAGTTCAATATTTGAGTCAAAATATTGACTCGGGTAAGTAGAAAAATAAGAATAATGAAAAAACTCATTATATTGCAATTCAATACAAGAATTAAGGGAGAGAGAATAAAAGTCCATAATTTATATAAAATTTACATATAAAATTCTATCTAAAATAAACCATACAATCTATTTATTTATTTTTTTCTTGTGGTAAAGAAACTTTGAGTTATAATATAAATTGCAATTATATAATTGATATTATATAATATTTTACACAGAAGCATACAAATACGGTTACGACGTCGGTCCAAATGGTCAATTCCATCATGAAGTACGTGGACCAGATGGTATCACCTACGGATGTTATGGTTACATTGATCCGTTTGGTCAACTGAAATCGACATTTTACATCAGTGATGGATGGGGTTATCGCGTTGTTCGGCCCGGAAAGGAAGTGGAATTATTCATTCATCAGCACGAACATCATCAAACCGAAGACAGTCATGATCATCATGAACATCACGGTGTGATTACACCGTGGCGAGAATTGTATTTTCCCGCAGTATGCGCACAATACGAAAATCCAAACGTTCCACCGCACGTAAAACCAGGTGCAGGGAGTACGTATAAAAAATCAAATGAAAGTATATAGAAAATATTACATCATATAGCATATTATAAAATATATAAAAATATTATAAAATATTTTTACTTTTTATGTAAATTAATATTTTTTCATATACATATATGAATATAATGTATATGTATGTGATCTTTATTCCACAATAAAAATGTTCATGTTTTACTAAGCAGCACCTATCGGAAGTGGATCAACGATAGATGCAAGACCGACTGGACCTCCTTATAAGCCTGGTATAACTAGTATATAATTTCGAAATATATATCGTGTTTTATAATTAATAGTGTTTTAAAATTATATATTGCAAAAGATTAGAAGCGCTGTAGCATATGTAAACTCCATATATAAAATCCATTCTCTTTTTATTATATACTATTATAATTTAAAAAACAAAAACATATATAGCACAACGCTAAAGTATTAGAAGGAGCGGTATAATAAATATAATAAATCAAAGTTATGATACATATTTTTTCTCTCTCCAGGGCATCCAGGAACTCCTGGTAGTCCTGGTACCCCAGGCACACCGGGATTGCCACCACCAGGATATCCCGGCACGCCTGGAACCCAGGCACACCGGGATTGCCACCACCAGGATATCCCGGCACGCCTGGAACCCAGGCACACCGGGATTGCCACCACCAGGATATCCCGGCACGCCTGGAACCCAGGCACACCGGGATTGCCACCACCAGGATATCCCGGCACGCCTGGAACCCAGGCACACCGGGATTGCCACCACCAGGATATCCCGGCACGCCTGGAACCCAGGCACACCGGGATTGCCACCACCAGGATATCCCGGCACGCCTGGAACCCAGGCACACCGGGATTGCCACCACCAGGATATCCCGGCACGCCTGGAACCCAGGCACACCGGGATTGCCACCACCAGGATATCCCGGCACGCCTGGAACCCAGGCACACCGGGATTGCCACCACCAGGATATCCCGGCACGCCTGGAACCCAGGCACACCGGGATTGCCACCACCAGGATATCCCGGCACGCCTGGAACCCAGGCACACCGGGATTGCCACCACCAGGATATCCCGGCACGCCTGGAACCCAGGCACACCGGGATTGCCACCACCAGGATATCCCGGCACGCCTGGAACCCAGGCACACCGGGATTGCCACCACCAGGATATCCCGGCACGCCTGGAACCCAGGCACACCGGGATTGCCACCACCAGGATATCCCGGCACGCCTGGAACCCAGGCACACCGGGATTGCCACCACCAGGATATCCCGGCACGCCTGGAACCCAGGCACACCGGGATTGCCACCACCAGGATATCCCGGCACGCCTGGAACCCAGGCACACCGGGATTGCCACCACCAGGATATCCCGGCACGCCTGGAACCCAGGCACACCGGGATTGCCACCACCAGGATATCCCGGCACGCCTGGAACCCAGGCACACCGGGATTGCCACCACCAGGATATCCCGGCACGCCTGGAACCCAGGCACACCGGGATTGCCACCACCAGGATATCCCGGCACGCCTGGAACCCAGGCACACCGGGATTGCCACCACCAGGATATCCCGGCACGCCTGGAACCCAGGCACACCGGGATTGCCACCACCAGGATATCCCGGCACGCCTGGAACCCAGGCACACCGGGATTGCCACCACCAGGATATCCCGGCACGCCTGGAACCCAGGCACACCGGGATTGCCACCACCAGGATATCCCGGCACGCCTGGAACCCAGGCACACCGGGATTGCCACCACCAGGATATCCCGGCACGCCTGGAACCCAGGCACACCGGGATTGCCACCACCAGGATATCCCGGCACGCCTGGAACCCAGGCACACCGGGATTGCCACCACCAGGATATCCCGGCACGCCTGGAACCCAGGCACACCGGGATTGCCACCACCAGGATATCCCGGCACGCCTGGAACCCAGGCACACCGGGATTGCCACCACCAGGATATCCCGGCACGCCTGGAACCCAGGCACACCGGGATTGCCACCACCAGGATATCCCGGCACGCCTGGAACCCAGGCACACCGGGATTGCCACCACCAGGATATCCCGGCACGCCTGGAACCCAGGCACACCGGGATTGCCACCACCAGGATATCCCGGCACGCCTGGAACCCAGGCACACCGGGATTGCCACCACCAGGATATCCCGGCACGCCTGGAACCCAGGCACACCGGGATTGCCACCACCAGGATATCCCGGCACGCCTGGAACCCAGGCACACCGGGATTGCCACCACCAGGATATCCCGGCACGCCTGGAACCCAGGCACACCGGGATTGCCACCACCAGGATATCCCGGCACGCCTGGAACCCAGGCACACCGGGATTGCCACCACCAGGATATCCCGGCACGCCTGGAACCCAGGCACACCGGGATTGCCACCACCAGGATATCCCGGCACGCCTGGAACCCAGGCACACCGGGATTGCCACCACCAGGATATCCCGGCACGCCTGGAACCCAGGCACACCGGGATTGCCACCACCAGGATATCCCGGCACGCCTGGAACCCAGGCACACCGGGATTGCCACCACCAGGATATCCCGGCACGCCTGGAACCCAGGCACACCGGGATTGCCACCACCAGGATATCCCGGCACGCCTGGAACCCAGGCACACCGGGATTGCCACCACCAGGATATCCCGGCACGCCTGGAACCCAGGCACACCGGGATTGCCACCACCAGGATATCCCGGCACGCCTGGAACCCAGGCACACCGGGATTGCCACCACCAGGATATCCCGGCACGCCTGGAACCCAGGCACACCGGGATTGCCACCACCAGGATATCCCGGCACGCCTGGAACCCAGGCACACCGGGATTGCCACCACCAGGATATCCCGGCACGCCTGGAACCCAGGCACACCGGGATTGCCACCACCAGGATATCCCGGCACGCCTGGAACCCAGGCACACCGGGATTGCCACCACCAGGATATCCCGGCACGCCTGGAACCCAGGCACACCGGGATTGCCACCACCAGGATATCCCGGCACGCCTGGAACCCAGGCACACCGGGATTGCCACCACCAGGATATCCCGGCACGCCTGGAACCCAGGCACACCGGGATTGCCACCACCAGGATATCCCGGCACGCCTGGAACCCAGGCACACCGGGATTGCCACCACCAGGATATCCCGGCACGCCAGGAACACCCGGTACTCCAGGCTCACCAGGAAGACCAGGAACACCACCTTATCCAGGGCAACCAGGAACTCCTGGCACGCCAGGAATCCAGGGCACACCGGGATTACCACCACAACCAGGATATCCCGGGACGCCAGGAACATCCGGCACCCCAGGCACACCAGAAAAACCAGGAACACCAGCTTATCCAGGACGTCCAGAAACACCTGGTAGTCCTGGGACCCCAGGCACACCGGGTTTGCCACCACAACCAGGATATCCCGGCACGCCTGGCACATCCGGTATACCAGGCTCTCCAGGAAGGCCAGGAACACCACCTTATCCAGGGCATCCAGGAACTCCTGGCACTCCAGGAACTCCAGGCACACCGGAATTGCCACCACAATCCGGATATCCTGGCACGCCTGGCACATCCGGTATTCCAGGCTCTCCAGGAAGGCCAGGAACACCACCTTATCCAGGGCATCCAGGAACTCCTGGCACTCCAGGAACTCCAGGCACACCGGGATTGCCACCACAATCCGGATATCCTGGCACGCCAGGAACACCCGGTACTCCAGGCTCACCAGGAAGGCCAGGAACACCAGCTTATCCAGGGCTCCAGGAACTCCTGGCATTCCAGGAATCCCGGCCACACCGGGATTGCCACCACAATCCGGATATCCCGGCACGCCTGGCACACCCGGCACTCCAGGCTCTCTAGGAAGGCCAGGAACACCACCTTACCCAGGGCATCCAGGAACTTCTGGCACTCCAGGAACACCGGGCACACCCGGCTTACCACCACAACCCGGATATCCCTGCACGCCTGGCACACCCGGTACTCCAGGCTCTCCAGGAAGGCCAGGAACACCACCTTACCCAGGGCATCCAGGAACTCCTGGCACTCCAGGAACACCGGGCACACCGGGATTGCCACTACAACCAGGATATCCCGGCACGCCTGGAACGCCAGGAACACCCGGTACCCCAGGCACACAAGAAAAACCAGGAACACCAGCTTATCCGGGGTACCCAGGAACTCCTGGTAGTCCTGGTATCCCGGGCAGACCGGGTTTGCCACCACAACCCGGATATCCCGGCACGCCTGGCACACCCGGTACTCCAGGCTCACCAGGAAGGCCAGGAACACCAGCTTATCCAGGGCGTCCAGGAACTCCTGGCACCCCAGGAATCCCGGGCACACCGGGATTGCCACCACAACCAGGATATCCCGGTACACCAGGGACACCCGGTACTCCAGGCTCACCAGGAAGGCCAGGGACACCACCTTATCCAGGGCATCCAGGAAGTCCTGGCACTCCAGGAACACCGGGCACACCCGGCTTGCGACCACAACCAGGATATCCCGGCACGCCTGGAACGCCAGGAACACCCGGCACCCCAGGCACACCAGGAAAACCAGGAACACCAGCTTATCCAGGACATCCAGGAACACCTGGTAGTCCTGGGACCCCAGGCACACCGGGGTTGCCACCACAACCAGGATATCCCGGCACGCCAGGAACACCCGGCACACCAGGAAAACCAGGAACACCAGCTTATCCAGGACATCCAGGAACACCTGGTAGTCCTGGGACCCCAGGCACACCGGGGTTGCCACCACAACCAGGATATCCCGGCACGCCAGGAACACCCGGTACTCCAGGCTCACCAGGAAGGCCAGGAACACCAGCTTATCCAGGGCATCCAGGAACTCCTGGCATTCCAGGAATCCCGGGCACACCGGGATTGCCACCACAACCCGGATATCCCGGCACGCCAGGAACACCCGGTACTCCAGGCTCACCAGGAAGGCCAGGAACACCAGCTTATCCAGGGCGTCCAGGAACTCCTGGCACCCCAGGAATCCCGGGCACACCGGGATTGCCACCACAACCAGGACATCCCGGCACGCCTGGAACGCCAGGAACACCCGGTACCCCAGGCACACAAGGAAAACCAGGAACACCAGCTGATTTGGGGTACCCAGAAACTCCTGGTAGTCCTGGTATCCCGGGCAGACCGGGTTTGCCACCACAACCCGGATATCCCGGCACGCCTGGCACACCCGGTACTCCAGGCTCACCAGGAAGACCAGGAACATCACCTTATCCAGGGCATCTAGGAACTCCTGGCACACCGGGAACCCCGGGCATACCAGGATTACCACCACAACCAGGATATCCTGGCGCGCCTGGGACGCCTGGAATACCCGGTACACCAGGTACACCAGGAAGACCATGCACATCATCATATCCCGGATATCCAGAATTCCCTGGAGCATCTAATGTGTCAGGTACATCTATAATATTGTCATATTTAAAATATTTTAGAATTTTTGTTATACTAAAGACATGCTACTAATGCCACAAATACATTATCTTATTTAGGATATCCAGAAACTTCCAGCAAGCCAGATACACCAGGAAGACCAGAAAAACCAAGTATTCCATCATATCCTGGAACTTCAAGTACATTGGATAAACCAGTTGTTCCTTCAAAACCTGTCGGACCTGGTATGTTATTAAAATTATGTTTATTTTGAATTGGGATTATATATATATATAT